>NW_020799103.1:3233275-3301529 GCF_003259725.1 Athene cunicularia | reverse complement strand
GGGATTGCAAATACTACTTTGAATAGTTGAATACGTAGTTTTTGAGTTTTGCTCGTAAGGGAAACGGGAGAGGAGAAATTCCAAAAATCTGTAACACAGTTCTGAAGTGTTTAAGAATAACTACTGAAAGCTTGTATTAGATAGAGGGTGTCGTGTACTGTTAGGCTGAGTAGCACATGTGCTGAGCATCTTTGTTTGAATGTTTGTATAGTATCAGTCCTGCATTGACATGGCTCTTTGTCTTCACTAGAACATTTAGTGTTGATGAGATTTCACCAGTGCAAAAATCATCGTCTGTCACAGACTGATTTACATGTAAATAGTTCTCTCATGTATAAAGCTGCCTAAATTAATTTGATTTCACTGATACAGAGCTATCAGTTCCTCTACACACCAATATCAGTTGCCACCACAAAAACATAAGCTGCCCTCTTTAATGCTGGAGTCTTAAAACAAATGTTTCATTCAGGTTTACATCCCTGAACACAGTTCTGGAATCATGGCTGAGACCTGTAGAAAATTTCTCTGCCTTGGGTACAAACCATCTTCACTCAATGTACAACTAAATCATGTATGATGTTGCTTGTTTCCCATAATGTCTTCATATTCATACTGCACATCTGTGAGATCTGGTAAATTCTCTAGGAGCACAAAACCTCACCCTATAGAGAAGTTGTCAAATAGTACTGTGAGATTTAAAATAAATACCCATCTAATAATAGTGTCATTGTACTGGAAAAAACATTTAGAGCTGTGCTGCTGTATGGGTTAAACCTGGATGACAGCACAGTACCTACTGGGAGTGTTGTGTTGGCTTGTTCCTTCACTGTGCAATTTATGCCATTAACTTCAGTAATTAAAGCGAATTGAAACTTTTATTCTTGCAGGTTTTTCTTTTAAGGAAAATTTTTTAGGCCTGTTAGACCACACAGGGAGATTTATTGTATCTGGAAAGGAGCTACTTTGAAGGAAGAGCTTAACTTTACGCTATAACTCACTGTACTCTGGAGAGTAGTATCCAACCTTCCTCCCGTCCACTGAGAAAGTACCTCTTAGCAAAGTAGCTGTCAGTCTGTGTATGTGCATGGGAGACTTCTGAAAAGCACATGCTCATATTGCTGAGTTTTGGTTTGTGCTCTCACTACGGAGGTTTGGTCATGTCTGCGCCCACACCCTGTCTTGTTCAAAGGAAGTAGTAAGATGGCATCAGCAAAATCTATTTTCTGTATAGAACCACTGGCACAGCCTTCTGTTTTTATAGTTAACAAGAATTCCACGAGAAATAGGAAAGAGCTTTTTGTGTGTATACATGCAGCATAGTCAATGCATATATATTTTGCTGAAAAGTTTGTAAAATGCATCAGCAGTTGCTGGCCGCGCTAATGGTAAGAACTGTAACGTGAAAATAAATGAAAATCTGTTAAAATTACAGTTATGGTCTCAGCTGGGTAGCAGTAACATTGATAAGATGTTGCTTACCAAATAATCTGGATAGATAAGGCTGTAGGTTTACTCAAGTTTTATTTGGATTGTTTTTCTGAAAGCTGTCTGACAGAGCAGTGTTGGAAGCTGCTTGCTTCACAGCAGCCTAAGCCAATCTAATTGCTCTCTGCTTAACTCCGTCAGTAAAATGAGCAGCTCTCACTCTGAATAATCGACAGAATCTGCGAAAGAAGAAAAGGCAGCTTTTATACAGTCATTTTCCTGACCATAAATATTCTTTAAGATATGCCATTTTACATTTGAAATAAACTTTGCAGTGCTACTTATTCTGCAATGATTAAATCCAGATGTGTGTAAGAGGAGCATTCTAGTGAACCATATAAAGCTGTTCGTAGCTCAGAAAGCTTTTTCCATAACCAGCAGGTAATTTATCAATTTAAGAGAATGAAATGAAGGGTGAAGATAAACATTTTGTAGAACAAGAATTGAAAGAATACATCCAGTTAATTTGTTCTCTGCACTAGAATTAAAATGGATCATCTACATCTTTTTCAAGTGTAATTTAATTTGACCTATAACATCATAATGGAATTATTTAAATATTTGAGTGTCTTGTTTGAACTATTTTTTTCAGCAATCCCAAGGTAACTTTATTTTTCTTCTATAGTGACACTGCAGCGAAAGTAATGGTGGAACTACTGGGAAGTTACACAGAGGACAATGCTTCCCAGGCTAGAGTTGATGCTCACAGGTAATACTGACTTCCTGGTTTCCTTAAAAGTAGCTTTTTCTCAATTGCTAAGTTATGTTGATCACCTTACTGTTAAGAATATCGAATGGCCTGGCAGGCAAGGGCCCTGCCACAGCCTCTTTTCTGTAGCACAGCTGACTTGTCGTTTGTCTGGGCAGTCTACAGTAGGTTTGGTTGTTTCTAGGCAGAGTCAGGTTTACTCCTTTGTGCAAGTGTACAGATTTGTTTCTGGTTCCTGCTGAGAGAGATCAGCCTTGAAGAAGGACTTCGTTTACATCAACTGTGCAATCAAAATTTGAACCGGCATCCTTTATTTCTGCTATTTTACTTACTGATTGTTTGATACTCTAACTTTGAATGTGCTTTTCAAATAGCACTTTCTGTTCAAAAGAAATTCTTGCTCTCTTTTCTGTGAGCAAGTACTAAGGCTGTGAAATGCAGAGAAATAAAATACTTGTTGGACAAGCTGGAAGTAAACTGATTCTTAACAGTGTATTTTTTTTCCCCCCGTTGGCCCAAAATAGTAAAAGCTTGTATTTGGACATTCTACCTACCATGATTCTTCTTAGGAATTAAATTTTTTAGTAAGTCGTGTAGTTCTGCCAGGTGTGTACAACCAGTAGTTCTCAAGGGAGTTGTTTATACTTGAGTGTGGAGGAAAATCAGGATGACTCATTTTGAAAATTAAAAATGTGCATAAAATGAAAAGTTCATTGACTACCCTACAGCAATCTGAGGCCTTTTGCATCTGGAAGAACATGTCTTCCTGGGGTTTATCATACCGCTGCATCTGTGCAGACCGTAGGTGGTTCTGGGTGTATGTTATGTGGCAGGGTCGCAGTCTAGGCTATCAGAACAAGCGTGGCACTGAGTCTTCTAATGTGCCGCTGAACAAAGGCTTTCATCTAGAGTTCTAGAAACACTTTAGGTCTGTTTATAGTCTGGAGCAGCAACTGATAAATCATAGGCCTTGCAGTGTTTGGTATTGGAGTTTTCTCTGTTTTGTGTCATGTATTCAAGTATAATTAATCTTCCTAAACAACTTAATTCTATGAAATTTTAGGAGGACCGTAAAAATACCTCTAGGAATGAAGGCTGGGCTGGAAATAAATGCGTAGATGGAAACAGTAGAGTGATCTGTAGTCTTACCACCTGGCAAATGTTGTTTGTGGTACTGGGCAAATTACTGTTCCTTCTTTTTTCCATCTGTAAAATGAAGATTAAATTTGGAATGTGACTTAGCTTAAGAATAGTTGAAAACCCTTGGGTGTTTCCTAGAAAGCAAGGAACAACAAGTTGAGTTGCACTTAATCTTAAAAATGTTTATTGCTGTAAAAATAAGCACTTTCCTTTCCTAATTAGATGTATTGTACGAGCATTGAAGGATCCAAATACCTTTCTCTTTGATCATCTTCTTGCCTTAAAACCAGTCAAATTTTTGGAAGGAGAACTTATTCATGATGTAAGTAACCTTGTTTTTAGCAAGATGGTTTGATATCTGTAGAGTGCCTTGTTTTATTAGTGGGTTTTGAAATTCATTAGAATAGTTGCCTATGTCAGTAATAGTGAGCTGCAGTGTAGTATTTCTTTTAATGCTTTTAGAATTAAAAAAATTTAAAATATTACATGTGAAATGTTTCCCTTTAGAAGTTTCGGAAATTCAGGGTTAGAAATTCTGCCCTCATGTGAGTTCTGTAGCAAAACTGTCTTTCAGGTCTGAGAAGAGCAAGTAAGCTCAATACAGTCGCCATCAGCTACTGACAGAAGACAGAATTTTAGCTCTTAACAGTTTATTTTTCTGTTCAGTGCCAACAGTTTTCCTATATATCTATATCTATATCTGCCCAGTCTGCAGGGAGGGAAACAGGTAATATTTAAACTGTTCTTACATTTGTTTTCTGTCTTCTAGCTTTTGACAATATTTGTAAGTGCTAAACTAGCATCCTATGTCAAGTTTTATCAGAACAACAAAGACTTCATTGACTCCCTTGGTAAGTTTTCAGACCATTACATTTCTGACTATTTACATGGCTTAAGATATGGAAGCAGCAAAGTGCTTCAGTTTGAACCCATATATTGAAGCCAAGGAAATTTAATAAGAATTTTTAAGAATGGGTTAGCGTTTGTAGACTCCAACATCTACTAGATTGTAAATGGACCATCTAACTGGCTAGTTCTGCTAGGACAAGCTGTTTTCTGGGTCCTTGGAAGAGAACTCTTTTCTTTTAAACCTTTTGGGAGGGAAGATTTAATGCATTGATACTCCAGGCTAGGCCAGAGATCCCAGCTTCACTGGGTAAGCCAGCAGCTTGTATAAATGTTTTACAATTTTTCTTACAATTAATAACTTTATAACAACAAATATTTCTGAACAGTAAGATAAAACATGCAAATCGTGTGTGTGTGTGTGTGTGTGTGTGTGTGTGTGCTGATGCATTAGACCTAGCAAGCCACAGTCTGTCCCAGTTAATTTGTTTCATCACATGAAGCAATGTGATGGAATGTTAATGTCAGCACCCTCTTTATTTACACACTGTGGAAAAAAGGAGTAGTAATTAACACTTTGACACTCCCCCGTTGATGTGTAATTGACTGTTTCAAAGGAGCACTGGTTCATAAGCTATTGCATGCATTAAAATTACGGTTTTTTATATTCCAGCTTTTTAGGACAGGGGTCAGTGACAATGCAGAAATTGCTCAATGATGCAGATTTTTTTATTACTGCATTAAGGTTTTGACATATTGGTAATGAATAAATGTTTCCATAAAAATCAGATATTTTTTTTTTATAACTTTGATTTTGAAATGACACTTGAACACTGGCTGAATGCATTTGAGGAAAGGCATAGTTTTGCTAAAACAGAGTTTAGTGCAGCCTCTTAACACATGCATTATTTTGTTTAATGGAGTGTGGTATAATTCTGAGAATAATTACTCCCCAGACTTTAAAATGCTGGTACTTTGGGTATTAAAATGATGGAAATTTGTGTGGTTTTTTTTTTTTTTTTTTGTGAATAAAATTAGCAGCAAGTTTTTGGTAGTTTGTAAATGTGTATATGTGTCATGTATTTGAATATGAGCTGTGTAGACATCTTATATTTTTCTTTCTTAGGGGAAAGCGGTTTTGGTATTGTAATTATTTTTATGTATTGAAAGGGCTTATTTGTTAGTTATTTGTCCACAGAATTATTTGCTGAAAATGCTTTAATGCCAACATATGAATAAATTTATGGAAGATTACACACATATATAGTATTAATCTTAGAATATACAATAGTCATGACTTTTTTTGCTTTGCCTCCCTGTATCTGTGTTTACCTCTGAATATACAGAATGTGCATTTTCATTATATTTAGGATTTACATCATCTTAGTAAAATCCTTAAATATCTAACTGTTTTGAAAGATGGCCTTACTTCCAGTTGTCTTGATTTCTCATGGGCTTTATGGCATACTCAGAAAATTCTGACTGTCTCTGAGCAGTGGGCAAGGTAGAGATGTGAGGCAGCGCAGACAGGAATGCTCGGAACTTCTCTGAGTGTTTCAGCCATGCCTTTGATAAACAAGGGCAGTCAGGTATAGAAAACTATACAGTTATTAGATGAGGCATTCAGAAATTCTTCAGAAAACCTATGATCTGTTCCCAAAATTAAATAGATTTTTAATCATGCTTTAAGGATATTTTTTTTAATAACTTGCCATGGCATTGGGCTTTAACATAAAGGTTGTTAATAGGATTTCAGTGACAGTACAGCATCTGCTTTAGTTCTAACCTTCCTGAATCAGGACCAATTAAAACTAGTCTAGGAAAGCTGTGCAGTGAAGGCTCCTACAGGTGGCATCAGTTTGTTACAATTTGTTGTTTTATTAATGCTGACAATTAAAACCACCAGTAGCATTATCTGTGTCAACTGAATCGCCCTAACATGTTCACATTTAATCTGGTATTATCAGCAGTCTTTTTCGGAAAGTTAATCAGCATCTCATTTGCATTTGTTAATTAGGGTTAATGTGTGCTAATTGATTTTTTGATGCTTGTAGAGTTCCATTAAACCCAGTTAGGTATAGTTGCTGGTGCTCCTCATTCGTATGAATTATGGTGATCGCATTTTTGTTGAATCAGTGCCAAATAGGGAGCCTGCATCATAATTACAGGTAATTAACACAACATGATGTCGTGCACTAATGTGCTTTCCTATTAGTGTATAGATGTTATAAATTTCAAATTTAAATATTTACTGCAGCAATGCGAATGTTTATAATGTCATTCCAAACCAAAATGATTGACATTCATTTTAAAGAAACTTCCACCGAAATCTCAGTTGGTACCTCACAGAACTCAGATTAAGAAGTGCTGTGGTTCATCTGAATGCCTTGACTTTGTTGTCCTAGGCTTTTTTCCAGGAAGACAGTCTGTGATTTAGATGTGTGAGCCCTTGGCTCAGTTCCTCATGTTGCTTTTCATACAATCATGTAAAAGATCTAACTTCTAGTAGCTGTTCCTCTGTTCTTGAAGAGCACTTTTTTGCCAGGCTAGATGCTCTACAGGTGACTTACGATGGTTTTTGCTGTGGTATAGAGAGTAACAAAGATGTTACATTGCTAAACCATTACTGAGAGGTTTATTTTCAAGCCAATACATGACAATGAGCACGGAGGCTGTACAGTTTTGACATGACCAGTCATGTATTTTCCATTTGTTGTTGCATTGTTCTTCCAGATGATAGAACTGAAAAATCCACTTACACCCTCACCACCTAAAATTCTGTTAAGGTGATGTTTTTAGACTGTTTCAAAAAATTTCTGTGCTTCACTTTTATAGAGATGTATTATTACCTTCTACTGACAATGACCGAGTCTTGATGAATTCACAACTAAACTAGCTCCTGTAGTAAAATACAAGGAAGATGCAGGAATTAATGTTTGCCTCAAAAAATCATTGATAAGGACAGGTGGAATATTTTCTTTGTGACATAAATTTTAAATTACTGGAGGCATATATAGTAAAAATAACATGAAAACCAAAACTGAATTATAATTCACGTCCATAAACTATCAACACTTTTAAACAGGCTTGTTGCACGAACACAATATGGCAAAAATGAGGCTACTTACTTTCATGGGAATGGCTGTGGAGAATAAAGAAATATCATTTGATACAATGCAACAGGAACTTCAGATTGGAGCTGATGATGTAGAAGCATTCGTTATTGATGGTAAGAACTGTGGTACCATACTTTAAACAATGCTAATGAGCAATATCATTTATAGTCTTCTAGGCTAGTGTTAAATATTCAGAAAAATATCAATTTTTAATTTCAGTGTTTGTTATGAGATACAGCTGCAAAACTTCATGCTTAAAGATGTGCTTAACTGTTGTCTTTTTAAACAGATATTTTCAGTGACAGGAACTGTATTTTATGTAATTCTTTATAGAACTAATAAATTGTTTGCAGGTTTAATTTGTCGTCTGGTTTTGTTTGCTGTCATTAAAACAGGATGTGTTTGTAGGGGGGAGAAGTTCATAAAAACTGTACAGGATATTGCTTTAATAGATTGGCACCAAACAATAGGATTCATGCATGACCTTCATCTTGTTACATCATTTTGCTTTTCTGCCTGCTAGACTGTTAAAACCAATATTAAGTGAACTGCTGTGGTTTTATGTTAGTATTAATCTAATTTTGAACAGTTTTTATACAGTTTAATTCCTTTGCACTATCTTGAAAATACTGCTTAAAATAGCTTTTTTTTTTTTTTGCAGCTGTAAAGACAAAGATGGTGTATTGCAAAATAGATCAGACACAGAGGAAAGTAGTTGTCAGGTAAGACTTCATTTCATTCTTCATAGCATTTTGCAGAACTTAGTGTGTTCTAATTATTTCACTTACATTTGTAGAATATTCTAACTAGAAGCAAGGTATTGTTCCTATCAGTTGCTGGTAGTTAAATAGTTGCTATTTATCATAATTTTATTAAAGCTCACACTGAATGTGATTAGCTTATTTAATGAAAGAGTCCTATTTTCCAGCACATTTCATTTAATGACCTAATAGTGACAAGAATACTAATGACTGTTGTTGCTTTAAATATTTGGGAAGGCTACAGAATTCTCTTCACTGGTAAAGTGTGGTCCTTTATATAGAGAGAATAAAAATTTTCTTATTCACTTGTGTGCGTAAAGTAATGCTAAGAAAAAGGAATTAGGTGAGCATGACATCTAGTAATCATCTTCCAATTTTGTTTTACTTCTCTAGTCACAGCACACATCGGACTTTTGGAAAGCAGCAATGGCAGCAATTGTATGACACTCTAAACACCTGGAAACAAAATTTAAATCAAGTGAAAAACAGTCTCCTCAGTCTCTCAGACACTTAAAGAAATTTTTTGACAATAAAGTCACTACAGATTAAATTTATTGAAAACTTTGATAATTTGTGAATGTTTCCAAAATGTATGCAATTGGTTTAAAGAAGCTAAATATTCTAAATTGCGACATGGAAAAAGCAATAAAACAACATCAGAAAATATCTTCTGTTGATTTTCTTACATAATTAGCAACAAAGAGTGGCAATATTGGTTATGCTGCTTTTGTCCTTGTTTACAGTGTGAGGATCTTTCTTTGCAAGAGGTGGGGGGAGGAAGGGAGGGAGATCAGAAAAATGATAATGCAAGTAATTGTAAAGTGAGAGAATTTCCCTTAGACCCTAAGGGAGGAAAAATGTGAACCAGTTAGAAGTGAAGCTTTTTCAAGCAAGATCCTGCTGCCTTAATCTCTGTAAATCGTACCTGATGCTTTAGTGTTGAAAGAGATCTTATTGATACAGAATCAACTACAACAGATACATTTACTGCCCAATTATTTAAAAGTAAGCAAAAGGTTTTCCTGTTCTTCTGCCACTTGGAACTGGTGTAAGTTGTTGTAAATATTTGTAGAAACTCTTGTATTTTGAAACAGTTGCAGCTGATTTTGCCTGAAACTGACTGAGACACCAAAATGAAGTGAGCAGGAGAAGGGAACTCTTAAGTATCCATTTAATTTTAATCAGTAGATAATAAAACATTAGTGAACTTTTAAACTTCAGGCAAAGCCCATAAGAACTTGCATATCTGATTGCAGAAACAGAGAACTAACATTATTAGTAGGGATAGTATCAATTTTTGAACATACAAAAAGTATATGCTGTATTAAACATGAAAGCATGGTGCATATATACCATATTCTGTAGGAATACCTCTACACATCTGATTTACATGACTTATCTGTGCCTAAAAGACATGCTTTTTATCTCCTGCCACTGATCTTCACTGGCTTTCTTCATACTTTCTTTTTCTTGCTGAATGAAATCTCTCCAAATTCAGGAATTTCTCAATTTCTTCTATTTGGTTTTGTATAATGACGTTATGAATAGAAGAGCTGTCCTCATCTCTGAGTGCACTTTCACTTCTCGTTGGAGTTACAGTCATGTGAGAAGACTTCTGCTCGTGCTGTAAAGCAGTAAATCTTTCTTTCTCCTGACAGAATACAAATTTAGCAGTTAATAATCCAGAGAAATTCAAGTACAAAGGTACAAATTGTTGGATTCTGCTGAGCATTAAGCAAGCAAGGAAAAAGAAATGTGAACAGAAAGATAAGGCAATTGGAGAAGATGCATTTAATTTGAAGTGCTTGCTTCAACTTTAATTTAGAAAACTTGATATTGACAAATATACTTTTATAAACCAAACCTTAACATAAGACTTAGTACAGAAGACTATGATTAAAAAAACCCAGCTTTGTACTAGAATGCAGATTAGCAAAATAAATAGTTTCATTAAACAGTTTAATGTTGCAATTGACATTTCTATTGCTATGCAAGCATTTGATTAACAAAACCCAAAATCATGAGGTTTATAGTGTTAACTCCCTCTCCGCTTCACTGTATAGATTAGAAAGCAAACATCATTAACGAATACAAGGTCTTGTAATAGGTTGCTTTTTACGTTAAAAGATCTTTTTGTTCTTTGACTAGTTTTAATTACTATTTGATTGAGACTTCATATCTGTCCAACTCAAACGCATATGGCAACACAGCTTTCTGCTTGATGAGTTCTCCACACAAGTAATCGGACATTGCATTGAGCACAGGTGCACAACAAAGCCACGTTACACAGAGCCAGGGATCTGCAATGTGACATCTCATACTTCGGTTGCATGCTAGGGTAATTCTCTTACAGGGAGTGCAAGATGAAGCCTTCCCCATCTGCTCAATTATTTTTTAATATTAGGCAACTGTGCCCCAACCAGCTGTAAGACACAAAGTGGTTATCAGGCCTGCCGTTATTTTAGCATGTGAATTTTGTGCTATAACTTTCCTTCCCCAGTGCCTAAGCCTGTCCTGAAGTTTGAAATATAAAGATACACTTCATGCAGATTGTTCACTGAGCCTGTTGCATCTGTAACAGCATTACTGCCATGCAGCTGAAGATGCTGATACTTCAGGTCAGTAATGACTGTAATCTTCATTTCACTGAGGAAGTAAGTTCTTCACCTGAGCAGTAAAATTTTCGACCTGTTAATTCTAGTGGCTGTATATGTCCACTAGAGGCCATATACATACACACTGTCTTTCCCAAGGCCTCAGAAAGAAACGGATCATACTTCCTTGCAAGCCACTAGTCAGAATCTATGGAATAGCACATGGGGCTGCATCTGTCCCATCCTACTAATTTAAGAGAAAAATTCATATAGGTCTTTCATGTGTAGAAGTGAAATTTTCCAGTGAAATAAAGCCATGCCATGTTACTTGGATTTTACTGAAGCCAAGTGTTGATATATTACATAACTGCAGTTACTTCTCCAAAGAGGTCTAGAGTATTTCAATACAGTTCAGTGACAGTAGGTTTAGAATAAAGCTTAAAAAAAAAATTCACCTCAGCATTTTCACAATAAAATACAAGTAAAATGTGTCTTAATGCCAGTGCTGAGTAATATGCAACCTGTAGGGGACATGTGCATAAAAACACATAGTATAACTGCGTGGTTAGGAACTGAGCTGAGGATGCTTATTCATCCTTTCCTTGGTACTCAGGCATGTTCAGACCAATGTTTAAAAAATTCTTCATATTTTTACTAGAATTTTAAGTGCACCTGTAGCATTTCTTCTTAATTTTTATCACTTTTTAGAGTACTATACTTTGGCTGAATGAGATTACCCAAATTGTAGAAGGCGTAAATCTGCTCTAGTTATAACTGTACATGTTATCAAAACAAATAAACTGAGCAGCTAAAAAGACTGCTGAGCCTATTTTTAATCTCCCAGCAGCTTTTTCGTATCAGTCATAAAAATGACAAATTTGAGGACAGAAGGTATTAGAATGACACCAACACAGAAGGGAGGGAGGAGTCTGCAATATCCCAGGCTGAGATTTCATAGATTAAGTATTTGGAAAATAATCTAAGATCAAAACAGCAAGACACTGTTCTTGTCCAGCTCAGCTTTTACTTAGCCAGCATGTAAGAGCTTTAGTTTGGAGGTGACAACGTAGATATAACCACAATCGAATAATGAAATACAGACTTTCATTAGCTGTAGACTAGGTATTTTAGTTCACTCAGTTCCTGGCTCCACCTCAGTGAGAAAAAGCAAGAGAGACGAAGTAAATGCCACCACTATGGTGAAAAACCCACCTCACTGTCATTCCCAAGTAGAGGCATGTTAGGAAAGTTGAGTAATTTAAAACATCAGTCTTTACTTCTGAATTTCTTAGAATGTGAGTGCTAATGGTGTTGAGAGCTGATGAAGTCCCCTCAAGTCAGCCAGCTCTGTCACTTGAAAGCACAACACAGCCTGACCTCAAACCTCATCCAAAGAAGAGAGCCATAACTACCTCAGAAATACCTCTAGAACCTCGTCTAAAAAGGAATGCCAACTGCAGTTGTAAATTACTGTATCACTCTTGAATAGTACGTTTAGCATTAGGTAGGTCAAATCCTAATGCAGCAATTAGAGCTGTCCAAGCTCCACAGTGTAACAGATCTGAAAATGCAGTGTGAGACATTGCTAGTGCCATCCTGAATGAAGTTGTCTTACAGGGAAACAATAGGTTTCTTTTTAATTCTCTGCTTTTACACATGTTTGTGTAATGTCATCCTACTAAATAATAAATATAACTCTAAATACGACATCACATAACTGCAGCACAGATAAACAGTCTCTAATTCATAGATATGCTGAATATTTAGTCTTTCACAGATTCTTTTAAATAATGTGTCAAGTAATAAAGGAATCAATGTTTTTATACTTTCATGTACTACTTTTTTTTTTTTTTTTTTAGGTGATGATTTTTATTAGGGTACACAATGAATGAACTACCCTCTTCCTCCCTTCCCAAACAGACTGGCTAGCATCTGTTTGATTCATATGCTGTGACTTTTTCCTGCTGCTTTCTATCAACCTTAATTGTGAAAAATGGTGCCTTGTTGCCCTTTTGATATTATTTTGGAGATTGACTCAGTCTTAAAGTATCCAGATGTGTACAGTTGTACAAATATCTATGGAATTAGCTCACTGAGGTCTGGTCCGCAATATTTTTAATTGACTTACATGTTCTATGGGAAAAGAAGAATCATAAAAAGTCTTTGCTACAGCATTCCGGTCTTCACTAGGGTCTCCCTGGGGGTCTTGGTGGATACTAGAGGTATTCAATGTGTTGGCAGTTCTGTTAAAACTGGTAGAACCTGATTGACAACAAGGAAATGATAACAACTGCAATTTAGTCTCTAGGCACTAATTGTAAAGTAACTAAACTTCTGGTTTACCTCAGATCTTAAAAAATGAAGTATTTTTGTTTTAAATCGCTGAATGTTGTGGGCTTTTCCCTTTTCATTTTTTTCTTTCACATACTTCTGCATCTATATGGTATGTTTCTACTTTGATTTAAAAAGTTTTCTGTATTATTTTTTCATATTAACAACAAAATTGTGATTTATAGAAAATGTATGTATTCTGAATATTATATTTTTTTCAAACAGTATTATTTTAAGACTCACCTTCTGATAACGATAATAAAATACGTAATTACTGCCATCCTGACATCATATTCTAGGGTGACTTATAATAAAAAGACATTCTAAACACATAGGTTATAGTCCACGAACATTTTAAATAAGGAGTCTTTCTGTAAATGACTATAACTAGTGTTTCAGGAAATCAGGCTATAGCTAGGTACTAACGGTGGGAAGGGCAGATAAGTAAATTAATCATAGCAGAGTATAAGGCTCCAATCCTTCAGTGGCTTTGTGCACTGCTAGTAGACTGTTGAAACCAGTATCAAGTTCCTTGCAAGATCAAAACATAAGTGTACTTTCACAATACTCATAATACCAGCAGTAGCTGTTTTGTCGCTACACAGATGCCTGTCGATCACTGCTACAATGGTACAATCTTTGTTTTGCTACAAAAATACATGTTTTATAACAGTTAATTAAGAATACTGTCATTTTCTCTTGGGAGGAAGATATTTATGAGTTAGTGTTAAGAATTCGCCAGGAAGATCTTGCACATTCCCAGTTCATTCCTCCATTTATTGATGTGGAATGGCTGCTCTCTGGGAACCAGAGTTGTATAAATAGTAAAATGCATTCTGGTTAGGCAGTAAAAGGAATTTCCTCAGATAGGCTTACTAAACACTTTTACCAATACTGTTCACTTTTAGGTTTCCCATATGATTAAACTGTGCTGCAGTAAGTAAGTAAAAATAAAAATTTAGGGACACTGTCCACATAGATTCCACTCCAGGTTTGCCATTTGGGAAAATATCTGGAAAGAACAGAAAAAAACAACCACAATAAATCCTGAAAGTTGCAGTGCTGAGTACTGCAATGATTTGGGTACCCAGACAGTAAGGTTCTCTAGTCTCCAAAAGAGGTGCAGGATTCCAAGAGGTCAGCCAGCTAAGTAGGGACCTATCTAAATTAGGCAGTATGATGAGAGCGAAAGGCACATCTGGGACCCAGACCAAGATCCTACCTGTGAATTTTTGCTAGAATTCATGAGGTCTGGTGACTGTACTGGTCACTAGACAACATATTTGGGGACCTAGAGTTATATTAAAATCCCTACCAACTCCCTTGGATGAACCTCTCAAGAGTCACTTAGAATCACAGTACTTTGCATACAGAAATGTTTCTGACAAGAAAAGGAGGAACACATGGAAGAACTTCAGATAGTGCTGTCTGTTCTTACAGAAAAGATACATGCAGAACATCACCTTACTACGCATTCATTTTCTTGAAACAGGTATCAAAATTCATGTTATTAAAAAAAAATAACATACCATCCGAGATCAGGATTCTGCTACCTTGCCACCACCACTGTTGTTTTAGGGACAACGACTTTCTGAAACTGAACTTCAAAAAACTGTGCATCTGTACACAAATACACATAGGCAAGAGACCAAGTACAGAAACAAAATTACCTGTAAACCTAAGTTCAAAACACCAGAACAATATAAAGAAACAAGACTGCTGGTTTTCAGTCTCCCTGCCACTAGCTGAAAAACTAAGGGGCAGGACTCCATTCTGCTCTTTGTATGTGTAAGGGACAAAGCTCAAAACACTACATCAACAAAACCTCAAATAGACACAAACACCCTATAGTGCGGATCTAGCTCTTTTGAAAAACATCTAAGCACCCAAAGCTCCATTTTTCTACAAAAGCAGGGGCTTTTGTTTCTTCCAAAGCCTAAAAGATCATCTCCTTTTTAAGCTTACAGCATGCATTTAGACTCTGCATACAAGCCTTATTTTGAGAAAGGAAGGCACCACCTCTACTATCTTTTACTCTGTCCAGTTTCTGAAGTAGAGGAACATCTGTAAACGGAGTCAGTTTACTGTGGAAATAGAGATGATGCTTTTATATGGTAAAAGACTGAGTTTAGAAATGGCACTTTTAGTAAATAAATATGAGGTAATCTAGCAGCTAATTTTATTGCAAAACAAATCTAAACCACAGTTTTTTCCCGCATTTTCAGTAGTGATTTAGGAACATGGAATAAAGTTCATATTCACTGTTTTGCAGATGCAAAATATTGCTCAGCAAACAATCACCCAAGTGCCAAGAGTAGGAGATGAAAAAGCTCCTTGAGCACTCTTAACAGGTGGGCGTGTTTTCCAACTTCTCCCTTCACACATTAAACACATTCAGATGGTTTTAAGTGTACAAAAATGTACAATTAATTAAAAAAAAAAGTAAAGTTTCTCTAAGCCTCATTTCAGGACACATCTGTGTTACCATATAACTGTCAGGTTTATGTTTTTCTAATGCTACGCTAAACTTAGATGCAGAAATTTTATATTTTGATGGTTTTTCTACATATATTCGTACATGCTTCAAAATATAAAGGCTTATTTTTCTTACCAAGTCCTGTTTCTCTTCTGTCAACATTTTCACTGAGATTTTGACACTGTGCTTTTGAAGTAATCTTTGTGTTTTCCACTGAGCATGGTAGTTTCTCTTTCAAAAGGGAAGGTTCCTTGGAAGCTGAAGTCCATGTACTTTGACCTCTCTTTTGATTTACTCTTGAACAAGAACTGGGGTCTAAAAAGTTTAAGTATACTGGCGTTTTCTCAGCTTTTTTATCTGAGGTTGAAAGATCAAAGGATGACCTTCCACTTATGTTTACTAAATTTCCAGATGTTCTCATGGGTAAAGAGCATGATTTTTTCAGGTGACCCTCAGCAAACTTCCTTCCTGGAACTGTACTATTCAGTGAATCTTTTTTCTCTTTTAACAATGTGTTATTTGTTGAATTATTAATCTCCAGGGAATATCCATTTTTGATGGAGTGTATCTGAATATCATCATTAACTTTTTTACATGGAATTCGTTTGTCTGTACTAACTCTATGTGTTGGGGGTTTTTTATGAGCAATTATTTCAAGACCGTCAGCCTTCACTGGAGATACGGCTTCAGCATTCAAAGTACATGTATTTGTAGCATTCCCTGGTTGTTCAGTACTGTCTTGTTCAGGTTGCTTGCTGCTCATGTCACCCACATATATTCTTCTGTCTATTTTGAGGGGGCATAAATTGAAAGTACCTGAGAGAGACATATTAGCGCTGTGTGCTTTTGTGGCATCATCACTGCTTCCATTACCGCAATAAAGGGTTGGCGGATTCTGAGCAGCAGTTGCTGGAACACCAGTACTCCGCAGCACATCATCTTTGTTTATGTTTCTGGCACTGTCATTGTAACTTCTGTCTTCCGCATCTATGTGTGTCTGTTTAAAAGGAAGTTTATCTCTATTTAAACCACTCAGATTTAGCAAGTTTTTTTCTGGTTTATGTAGTCCATTGCCTATGTAATTGTCACTGTCCTGCTGGGTACGTTTTTGGTACTCCATTTGAGAATTTTCTTTAACATAAGATAGGATGCCAAGACTTAATTCCTTTGCTTGCTCATTATCTGTACTTCTCTCACACCCAGCACTCTTAGTGCAAAGAACCACTTCAGACTTGGGTTTGGGTGCTTCAGGTGTAAGGACACTTGTGTTGCGTTGTATGGTATTTGATTTTTTATCTGCCTTAGTACAGACTGATTCATCTGTAGTATTGCCCAACCCTTGCTTGCTAGAGTTGGTCTCCTGACTTCCATTTTTCTTGTAGGCACCTACGGTGTCAGTACTGTCCGAAAAGATCTTTCCTGTTTGTGTGTGGCACGCTGTCCATGGCTCAGTGCTGTCCTGCAGCTTTTGTTCTAAATATGCATTGTTTTCATCCAGTAACATTCTAGGTGCTGCTCCTAGATTTTCTGCTTCTTTGCACTCAGTGACATGTATTTCTGAGGTCCGTCCTTGGGTAATTAAATCAGTATCTGTGCAGAGGGTATTTCTGGGAGAAGCCTCCCTTTGCTTTTCTTCATAAGGGCTAGCAACATTAATTTCATCCTTAAAACTGTTTTCAAGAACTTGTAAATCTGTTAGAGTAAGTGTATTCTCTAGTTAGTGATAGATAACCTAGAGGTTAAATAATGCTTTATTTTTACAGTTTAAACTTTCCAAAGGGATGGACTCAAGATTAGTATCAATACTGATTTTTCTTATCTTACATTACACACACAAGTCTATCAAAAAGTTACAAAAGGTAAGCATTACATTATAGTAACTTGCAAATTATTTATTAACTGTTCAAACAGAAAATATGTTAACATTCTGTCGATTTTAGATATGGCTTACAGTTAAAATATTTCCCAACTGATATCCATCAGCCTTATTAATGAAAGGGGTCTTCATTATGAAATTATAACACATATTTAATCAACCATTGTGTATCTACATAAAAGTTTAAGCCACTGGTTACTACTGCAATTGTATTTGTCTTTATTTTTGAAAGTGGCAGTTTTAGCTAAAGGGATAACAACAAAACTGTTTAAGGGACTGTGTTTCTACCAAAAAGAATACACTGTGACTTGATGGTAGTGGGCCAGTGAGGAATAGCAGGCATTTCAAGATCAGAAAGGTGTTTTCTGAAAGATACACTTGAAGGCTGCGAGCACTGATCCTTTAAAGCGGTCATTTTGCAGTTAATAAGCTTTTAAATTTCCACTTCTCTTTGCTACACTTTAGATACTGAGCATTAGAGTACATTTCCTGGAGGTGGCTTCAAAAAATTACTTACAGGAGTTACAAAATGCTTTGTATAGAAAAGTATTATGATTATCCACATGAACAGACCTTCATTGTCCTGTGCAGTGCAATCGCTTTCTTTCTACCTTAATTGTTTTATGGGAAAGGGCAAGTCCTTGGTTTTGCTTCTGAACGCTTCTATACACATTATAGTTCTTCCTAACCCCTATTCACTACTTGAACTGGCATGCAGAAAGAGTATTGCAACAGCACGAGGGCTTACAGCACATGGATCTTAATGTCCTAGGGCAGCCACTGGAAATACTGTGCTTTCGTTCAGAGCTTTGGGAAATTATCATAGTTTACCACTTCTGAATTGTACTGTTAGTACAAAAACATTTAATTCAGGATTCAAGCATTGTCTTATATACTGTATCTAAGACATTTATCCTTTCTTCAACAATATTAACTTATCTGTATTATCCATGTAATGTTATTACTTTGTTCTATCTGCAGTTCCTCAGTGCTTGAAGAGTAGTCCATTGTGGTTTTTACTTCAGTTTCTTCCTCATGTTCAGAATTACCATCTTTTCTTATTACAGGTTGCATACATTCATTTCCTTTCTGAATAGTTTGTATGTCACTGTCTTTTGAATGTTCTTGACCACTCTAGCACAAGGAGGAACAGAAGATGATATAATGCAGTCACTGATTTAAAGTTCAGGACTTAGATTTTAAATTATTTTTACCATTCTGATTAGAAAACAAAGACTATTCACCTGAAGTATATAAAGTTAATGTAAATGGAGAAAAAAAAGCAGACTAAGACCCTAGAAGAGTACGAAATAAATTATACCCTGCTATATTACAGTCTGCAGAGAAACATTATACGGATTGACAGAATTTCTCAGAGGAAGGAATATGTGTTGTACATGTGCTGACTGGATCCCTCCCTCTGCTGCCTAAATCAGTGACCTGCTCAGTAATTACATGTGGAAAAAAACCCTGCATTGATCACTATTTAAACACATGTGCATACAGACACATATTAACACTAGGGTTTTTTCTAACAAACCACCTAGGATTTTAAACTTCATTTCATAGGCAAATAAGGCTTATGAATTTGCAATTCCTGTCAGTCAGCTTCTCATTCCCTCCCAGGTGGCTTTTTAACCTAAATTTGAGTCAAATTCAACAGGAGTAGAATCCTGAAAGATGCATCTACTTAAACTTAAGTCACTGGTCTACCACAGCTGTATTTGTCTTTATTTTTGAAAGTTGCATTTGATAAGGGTCTGTGAAAACTAGGAGCTGAACAGTGAAGAAACACCCTAATAAAACCCAACCAGAAAAAGGAAAAGAAGATGCATCCTTTATTATCATCAACTGTTTGGCAGCTGAAGGCAGGAGGAGCACGTGCTGGCTCTTGCCCTAAAGATAGGATATAAAAGCAGGTAAGCATGAGAGGGAGCAGGGGTATTGCTTAGTCCATAAAAGAAGCGAGAAAAAGCCATAGATACTTGGGTGACCAGAGGTGTTGCAAAAGGAAGACTGGGATGTGGGAGGGAGTTACAAGCGCTGTGCTTGGGCATCATATGTGTGGGGAGGACAGAATATATTGCGAAATGGAGGGAGACACGTAGACAACACTGGTAAAAAAGGGAATTATTGCCATGGTGGCATAGTAGATGATGTAGAATACAAATCTGCAGGAAACAATTTTCTACGGGTCTCAAAAACATTTTGACGCTCCCAGCTTTGCTGATTTGGGGGAGGGAGGAGTCATGGTGAATGGAGGAGGCTCCAAAAAATAGTCTTCCTCTGCCAAATACTCTGCCTTCAATTTGAAGTTTCAATTGATATTTTTTTCCTCTTTTCCTCATGTTTGATTCGCATTTTCCCTGTCATTCTGATTTGGAAATTGTAAATACTGCATCTTTCTTGTTTTCTAAATTTTTAATTAGTTAGGTTTTCTTCTTGGCTATATACACCATTGGCATCACATTTTCAAGATTTTCTTTTCAAATACAAATACTAGAAATTTTCTTTGATTAAATCTGTAATTCTTTTATCATCTCTTGCTTCTAGGAGCTGTGCCAAACACCACAATAGAACTGTGCATGTGACTCTCTTGTACAGGTATAAACCAGCTACTACAGTGGAACTTACCACATTTGCTGGTAGGGGCTGAACTGCCGAAGGCATCTGAAACAAACATGATAAAGTGTCTTAGAAAGGGAGAAATGTTACATGATTCCCTTCCAGATTTTCAGGTGGTTGAATAAACCCAGTTTCCATTAACTTCAAATGGCTGTTCAGCCTTCAAAAATAGGTCCAAGATGCATAAACTAAAATGCCTACATACCAAAACTATTAAACCTCGATTTTATTTTTTTCCTTGTGATTTAGTAAAGTCTAACTAAGATTAGATACATACACCTAAGATGACCCTTCAGAGTATTTCACACTATGAAAATCAAAACCTTCTCAAAACCAGATCTCCCTGTATGTATACACACAAAAGAACTGCAAGAACCCATTGCTAGGTATAGTCCACTGATGGTTACACAGCTGTATTACAAATTATATTAAACTAAATGTGAAGCGTGGTAAAGTTAAGCTAAATTGCAGTTTGAGTCTGTAATCAGGTCTGACATTGCACCTTTCTTTTAAAAAAGACCTTTTGTTTATTTACTATCCACAGGTGATCAGTATGAAGTTTACATATATTTTAAGTTTCATGCCCCACAAATCATCACAGGGATTTCAGATTACACTAGGTGTAAAAATAAATATATGCATATTTCCTTGCAACACTTGGAGCCTCAGTCAAGATCTAAATCATAGCAAACACCTCACCCTTTTATGTTTTACTAGACGCTGACTCATTACTGATACAAGGTGAAATTCCACAAATTAGAACAATCAATATGATCTGCTGCAGCTCCTGTAATTTCTTGGCAGTGTTCCACTGGAGATTTGACTCAGCCTAACCTACCTAGCTTTTGAAATCTCATGATCATACAACACAAAGGGGTATGGCAATTTGCCATAAGATAGTGTAAGGTATATATTTAGAAGACATCTCAGACTTTTTTGCATTTATGAGCATATAGTTTAAGCTTATATACTTTCAAACACCTAGGGTTATCTTAGTAAACACAAGTACTGTTTATCATGAATGACTCATTGTGTGCATTGATTCAGCATCCTAAACATAATTCTATTTCATTTTCATTCAAAGAAACAATGATTTTTAAAAGTTACACAATTTGCATTATACCCTGTAGAATTTGTACAGCTTTGGCACAATGAGCACTCGTTTCCAGTCTAACTACCAACAGGTATGTACATGTATATATTCATATATATTTGTATTTGTATGGTTTTGAGCTATAAAAACATACACATATTGTGAAGAAATTAAGTTCTTCCAAGTTCCAAAATATTATGGTTTGTCATTTTACTGACAATTCATAGACTAGTTCTAAAAAAAACAAAAAACAAAAAAACAAACCCACAAACCTGTCTTTACAGTTCTAGTGTCTTCCTATTTTCCTAAGTGAAAACAAAATCATATACATGCAAAATGAGTCTTCCCTTCTTTGAAGGATGAATCATTTGGATGTAAAAACTAATGGAAAAAAATTATATAACCAATACTCAGCTGAACAACAGAATACACTGAATGCACAGGGGAAGTTTTCCTTATGGTTTATGACACTTCCAATTTTTTTCAGTCATACAAAAGACTGAAATACAAGTTTTCAATCCAGCTTAAGTAAGGGATAACACATAGCTGCAGGGCTACATGCGCTTCCTTTTGCTCCACAAGACCATCTTCATGTGCTGAACCACTTGTTGACTTCTCGTATGTGCTCTAAATATAGAGCTGAACATGGAGTTCATTCACCCAGCAATGCAAGCTCAATTCTTGTTCAGCCTGCGCTGCATAAAACAGTTTTTTACCTCCAGCATTCATTACTTGTTGAGCTTGCTATGCCTTTAATGATTCTTAAAGACACTAAGTGAAATAAAGGTTAGGGCTTTTTTTAACTAAAACTGAAGAATTTTAGATAATCTCTATGTTGATAAAATGAATCTGATCTGTCCCATGTTACAGAGGCTGAAATTAGTTCATATATATATAAGTATAAGTCAAGGGGCCTGCCACAGTATTTGAAAAACACACATGCAAAATGTTTGTGAAATAGGATTTAGTAAAGATAAATTATTTACAACAACTGCTATTTATTATGTATAAATTTGTTAATGATGTAATATCTCAAGTTTCTATGATATAAGCACCCTTCTGGATTAAAGAGGAACATTCTCTGAGTACAGTAAGTTTTAAATGGGAATGTGGATCATTGATTAGATCAGATAAATTTTTAGGTGTAGCAGTGCCAAAGGAAAATCAGTGGACATGACAGACAGATTAGAAAAACTGTCATGTCTATCACACTCTAATATTTTTACAAGAAATAGAAAGTACTGCAGCCATTGGAAACACTTACCTGCAGATTTTCCACTTGCTCAGAATGCTGATTTCCCTGAGGAGGATGATAATCTTCAAGATTTCTATGAACTCCTTTAAGGCAATTCAGCTCATTTTTAATAGTGTCTATTTCTCTTCTCATGTTTTCCTCCTGTAATAATTGAGGGTACTCAGAGTTACACAAACACAGATCTTTACTGCACGTTCAAATTTGTAAAACTGTATTTTACAGGGGTATTGACAGCAAATTTAAGCAAATCCTTAAAAGAAAGTATAGATGCTAAGGAATTTCTTTGTACAAAGTAAGATAATTTTGAGCTCTTTCATTCGAACCAAAATTTTAATCACATTTCCATTACAGATGATATGTTCTGTTAATTGAGTCTTGTTCAACAGATGATATGTTCTATTAATTGAGGTTTTTTCACCATTTACTTCAAGTAGCAATGCTCAAAAAAGTGAGATTTGCATTTGTAGGTTTCTTCCTTTTTGGCTCAAAGATAAACATGCTACTCCACATTCATTCTCTACCTACATTGCCAAGAAATTACAAGAGCAAATAATTTTCTTGGCACCTTAGTTCTGCAAATAGCCTCAAGTATCCAATGCTTCTTCAGTGAGTATGTAACAAATTTTTGTACTTAAAACAAAAAGGATGGTCAAAAATTCAAGTTGTTAAAAGAACAGAAGGGCAAATTTACAGAAATACCTTAATTTAATTTACAAATATTTCCAGAGCGGTGTATAATGTTAACATCATCCATGATGATGCTATACTTTAAGATGTTAAGAGATCGAATTTCTAGTTGGCCATAGCAGAAATATGGAGAAGAAAGAAAAAAAAGGAAAAAAAAAAATAAATAATCTTTTAAAGAATGTTGCAAACATTCCTGACAAATAAGCAGGGCCAATTCCCCTATCTATACAGGAAATGATGGTGTAAGACTCTCCTAGGAATCAGAGATCGAATCTTCTCAGAGCAGTTCAGATATTTTGTAGTCTCATGGTTGCAGTCACCTCCACAGTAGCTGCACCAAAAGAGTTAGCCTTACACAACAGAATTACAAGGATAACTTTGCATTATTTCCCTACAGCCTCCCTAAGATCTATCTACTAAATTCAAACCTTTCTGGCAGTAGGTGCCAATTACATAGAAATAAAAAAGATAGACTATTAAGCAAATGCTGCTTAGAGTCCAGTTTCCGCACACTAAACGGATCTTGTCTTATTGAAGAAGTATTAATCTTTCTTGTAATTTATTATTGCAGATGATTTTTACAGCTACAATATTTTGCTGATTATTTTGGATTAAATAATTACTGAAATATTCTTTAAAACTAATCAAGTAGTAGAAAGAATGGCAAATACTGAAGACAAAATATGTTTTAGGTGTACACAGAGATGAATTTACTGAGAGGACGTACAGGTTTTTAACTTTTCTTATCCTCTTTCATCCCGCAGTCCACATTAAATAATTCCTGTCAAGTCAGGATGTCTGCTTTACTGCAAAGCCTTCAGTATCTCTACCTGATTTAGTTGGAGGTTGCTTTTTTTTTTTCTGGGCATGTGGCCCTTCAGAAGTACCTTTAGTCTGTGTCACTTCAGTCTATGTGGGTTTACCTTCACTTTTTACTGTATGACATTTTAATGACAGTTTTTTCAGAGTACAAGAGTGCAGCCTAGAAATGCTGGTATTCTCTGGATAAGTTGTGTGAAAAATTGCTTATTTCCTGAAGAATACATAAAATTCAATGTCAATTAAAAACTATATCCGCTTCCATGTCTAGGTGATGGCAGGTGTGTAATTCTGGAATATTTAAGTGGTAAATGCAAGGTAACACCTAATACCTTGGGGCTCTTGCTTTACAAAACTGCAGGAAGTACACTGACCTTTTAGAGCACAGCAGTCAGCATTTCTCCTAAATCTACCTTTTAAAAATATTCATTTCTAGAAGAGTCTGCATTACTGGAAAAGAAATTGGTTGTTTTTATTGTATTATATCTGCAGTATTTTCTTGGCTTTTAGGAATTACTTAAAATGCTTGATGACTATTTCAAAATCTTTTTAATACTCTAACATTTAATTTAATAAACCTACATCTTTTTTCCAAGTTCTTAGTGCCTTCTCATGCTCATTCTGAAGATTAAGGAACTTTTCTTCATTTTCCTTTGCCTTCTCCCTTTGCAGCTCATTATCTCTTTCAAGGGTCTGCAATAAAATTAATTATCCAAAAAATAATCAATACCACATTAATGAATTTTGATGTGTTTTATGTTGCTTGGACCTTTGCTTCTAACATGCTGGAAGTGCCATACAGATCAGTGATAATGTGCTATCTCAACAATAATTTTCATAAATTAACAGAAAGGTGCTTATAGTTTAGCTAACAGGAAACAGGGGGAGGTTATGAAAAAAGAAATGGCTATAAAAGGGTATAAAAACACTTGCCATTATTCAGTTTCACTGCATAAGTTTTAATGTGCTGAAAAAGTAATATAAAGTCCAGAGATGAGAAATATGAAATGCAGCACGATCTAGGCCCATTGTACTTAAAGAAAAAACTACTGTATACTCAAATAAAATATTTTTATTTTTCTGACCAGTTTTTCTATTCTAAATTGTTTATTAACGTATCTTATAAATTGTATAAACTTTAAATTCTAAAACATATCTACTGGAACATGAAGTATACATCTGATTAACCTTTAATTTATTTTTATTAGATCACTGGAGTGCATTAAAGTAACAGTAATATTAAGTTTTATACTATCATAATTGTACTGGCAACATTTTTGGGTTAACTCAGCTTTACCGTGCTAAACTAAAGCAGCATTGTGTAAATCAACAGTAACTTCACATACATCTCAGGTACTGCTGGAATTTTTATCCTATCACATTTTTATAGCAAACAGTACAGACTTACTGCATCCATTATCTACTATATAGATGACAGAAATATATTTGACAATGTAAACATAACTTTGATGCATGTAACTACATGACCAGCTATGTATTTATGATTCTTCTGGGCTTCTTTGAAAGTCCACTTGAAAAGTGTTAAGTTATGGAGGCAATGCTCCAAAGCAATTCTTTTTTACTTAATCTTTTCACTAAAACTGAGTCTACTTCTCGATTCACTTAGCATCAGTTTTAAAATGCCTCCATTCATTTAGCTACACTATTAATACAAATATATTTTACAGATATTAACTGCAGGAAAATTCAGACTACCTTGCATTTTTATACACATGGAAAAAGTTGTGTGTAAGAATATAATGAATCTTCTCTGACAGCTTATCTAATTAGAAAGATGGGAAAATTCACAACAATACCTCATCTGAATCATCACGCTGACGTAGCACCTTTCATCCAGTTCTATAAACTAGGAGTACAAGACCTGCTGCCTTTGACAAACCTGCTCTAACCCCATGGATGCTTTTACTTGCCTCTCAGATGCAACCTCCTCTGAGATGGAACATAATAGTTATTTGCAGCATAGCTCTTAGGGCGAAGAATCAGGAGTAGGAGATGAACAGAACTGATCCTATGTTAAAGGCAATTGTACAGAGAGGGGAATACCTGAGTTCCTTGCATTCTTAATATTCTGTCATCTGTTAAAGAACTATAACTTGTTTTTCTGAACTCATAAGGATATTGGTATTCTAGAACTAAGTGTACATAGACAGAATGAGAAAGGACAGTGTGATCCTTCTTGACTGTTACCTTGCAAGTTTAAGTATTCAGTCATCTCAAGCCCCAAAATAAACAGCAATATTTTGTGAGTATAGGAATACAGGTATTTCCATGGGACTGTACAACCACTCCTTCCATTTTTCTATCATTCTGATTAAACTCTTTTTCTTGATGAGCAAGTTCCACAAATTTGACAAGGATATAGGACAGAGCATAAGAGTAATACAGAACCTTCAGACCCCGTTCATCATACTGTGGTTCTAGAATCCATAAAGACAACAACAATAGCTCTCAAGTTGGCAGGAAAGGGGGTAGACCCTTCAAGTTACATATTCAGCTCCCTATTTTATAAGTTCCCTTTATTGCTTTAAAAAACTGACACTGCAAAATAAGAAGTGAATGTTGTCTCATTCCCTGGAATATCCTGGTAATTGCATCAAACTGTCAGGCAAACGACTAGCAATAAAAAGCAACAACTACTTTATTTACGACTACCATTTAAACAGAAAGACAGACATTTCTGACAAATCAAAATAACCCAGGAGTTCATATGGAAAGAACAAGCACGTGTGACATTCACTTTTAATATACCATTGTATTTACATCATGCTGTTTAAGGGAATTGCTGCATTTTATGCAAGTATTTGTTGGGTTTACAAAAAAATCCATCCATTAAAATATCTAGCCATTTTTATGTTTCCAGGTGTGATGTCTTGAAAGTTTATACCTCATAATGTGTCTATATAAATTTTAGGAGTCCTTTAATTCCCATTTTCAAGTGAAAACCTCTTGGTTTTGAGAATGCACAGAACGCTCTCATAAAACCCAATGGAGATCAAATCTTAGCTGATCTTAAGTGCCACAGTGAAGACTACGGAGGAATATTTACATCAAACTAAGTATTGAGGACTCCCTGTATAGTCAACTGAGCTTTCAAAGGTTGAATCAAGAGCCTCTTATTAGTTACTCATGTCCTGCACACCACTTAAATCTAAAGTATTTATGCCTGCCAGAAACTGCCTCTGAAACTATACTGAAGCTTTTATGACTAGACAGAGTTTGTCCTGTAGTAAGAAAACCAGAAAACATTAATACCTTCCTAATGTCTAATATAAACAGGACCCAAATCAAAGCATGTTCTCTAATCAGAATTAGTATAATTGCATCAGAAATCAATTACTGGCCTGTACAGGCCACAAAACCAAGACTTGGACTCAATTCATACCTTAACAACAAGAAAGCAAACTCTTCTTGTAGACATTTATGCAGAGTCTTCAAAGATAAGATTCACAGATACCATTCACAGTTCTAGCTGGAACTTTAAGGCATACTATAAACTTTATCTGAGATGGGAAACAATAGCTTCTTCTTGGTTCTAGAGAACTCCAAGATCAAAGAATTTTAAGTCATGAAAATCCAACAGTAGACTCATATATACAGGAACCTAAACATCTGAAATCAGTGGCTTTGTCTTCCAGTCACTACAGCTTTATCCAGTACTACAAGTCAGGTACTTTAATTCCTACTGAAATTTTAGCTGGCTTCTGATGGAGAATATCATTCATCTTTAACCTTACTTGTTTCATCAAAATGCAAAATTCATACATTGTGGCAGAAGGCAAACTGATTACATCTATTAAAAGACCAAGTAAAGGCTTATATGAAGTGAATCTAATTTCAGTTTAGCATGGAAGCATTTGCTTATACATGAAAGTATACATGCACGTGCAAAATTTAATTTGGGATTAACAGATCCTAGTTCAAAACCTTGGCCTCACAGGAACAAGCAAAGAATGGAATAGCTACAGTTATGTATGGACAAATAGTAGATAATAATTATTAATAGTCCAGTTAATGGTTGTACTTGAACTCTGCATGGTACAACTGACCGGAACAGGTATGACTTTAATCTTTAGTGCACTATGGGCCAATCTGACTGGGAGTGTAATTCAGAATCTCAAGTGTTCTGAAGTCACTTTTACATGCTCAAAGAGGAACTGAGCAATGCTGCAACTCCACACTCTCCAGCATGACTACTTACCACCTCTCACATAAATACGACACCAGACAACACAGCAAGAAGTGGCTAAGGATATGCTTTATCTTAGGCCCTCTGCTCTAATAAAACTGGGGACAAACTCTGGCTATGAAGATCTGAAAATCAAAGTATTTTCCAGAAAATAAGTTTATACCTATGTGAAAATTATAGGAAACAAAAGTAATAAAATAATTTTATTTCAAAAATACTTGAAAGCAACCCCCAGTATGTTCTGGTTTTACAGAAATGGTTGATACAAATGGCAACCATGATTTACTTTAGGGGGAGAACTAAAAGAGAGAAACCATAGACTGTTCTTCAAGGTTCATGCTGACAGTTAAGGAGCTGAGGGAGCAAAGGAAGTGAGGTCAAAAGTTCTAAAAAGCATACAGATATCTTTAACAGCCCTGGACTTGAAAAATACATAACAGATAGTAACAGCTTGTCTAATAAAAAAAAAAAAAAAAATCTGACCTGATATTCTTCTCTCAGTGCATTTAATTCACTTTCCATTCTAACGTTCATTTGGGTTAGTCGCTGAAGCAGCTCCTGCACACATTGTAGAGAGCTGAGAATTTCCTTATTAATGCAAACAAATTAGGATATATTCAATCAGATTTTGTTTCTGAAGTTTAGATTAACATATTTAATTTTATTCTGCCAGTGTTTACAAAATCATGCATATAAAAATGTACTCTAACATCTACATTGGGGAAGGGCTCGTAGGAAGAAACCAGAACTCCAGGTTTTTCTTGACTTCTGCCTTGGAGAAAATATCACTAATATAACTTATTATAACATTCTTTTTCAGAGAATTTTCTTATCATTAAAATGAAGAATCCTTTTATACTTTAAACATATTTCAGTGCAAATCTGAATAAAATATATCAAATCCAACCCCACTGTGAGTTCAATTAATCTAACAGAATAATTTTATGGCACCATATTACAGTTCTGGAAAAGATGGAAAATCTCAGAGAAATGATAGGACAGGCAGATAATCACTCCCATTAATGGATCACTCTCATGTGACATTATTCTGTATCTCCTAAAATAAATCCCAATAGATGTGAACTACCACACATTAGCTTTGCTTCACGTGGTGCAAGTACATCAGATTTTGCTGTCACTATCTGAATTTTTGTGGTACCTTAATCAAGACTATATTGTTACTTTAAGAAAAGTAAGTTCTAAAGAAAAGAGCCACCCAAAATTAGTTGATTGAGGTGATATAGATTTACAAATCCATGGGTGCTGCCATGATGTCTGTTGCAGTTAACTGAAAATGTGGATGGAATGGAGACAGAGTCATTTTATATTAAACAATACAAAACACATTTCCAAAGATTCAAAGACAGAGGGAATGATCTGGCCAAGCCAACCTCCACTCTCTAAAGACTGGAACATCAATTAATAAAAGATGACCTGCAGAGGGGAGAACACCCCCAAGTTACAGGCAGATGACAGTCTCGAATGTTCTCAGTTCCTTCAAAATATACCGAGAGAGGAATATATTATTAAAACAAAGTACTTTCATACACTTGCAAAGAGCTTTCAAATTTACATATTTTTGGTTCTACTGTATACACAGATACAGCTATCTACTAAAAATTAAAATCATTATTTTGGGTGTACTCTCATTCCTTTTCATGCATGTATATTCTTATGGAGAGATAAATTAAATTTTTGAACTGAAGATTAATTTATCTTTAGTTCTAGAAAATTAATTTATCTTTTGTATCTAGAAAACTGAACCACAGCGATGTGGAATGGCTTGCCCAGTGTCATCTGACAGGTCTGTAGAAGAGTTGGCCGTGTCTTTTAAATCAAGTACAGTGTGCACTCAACTGGACAAGACTGCTTCTCTGCATGCAGCTCAGTGTGAATCAGCTATAATTTAGATAGTATATTCAGCCTCAGTCCAAGAAGCACTGAAGCCAAGATCTTCAGTTAATCCAGATAGTGAAATTGTAGCACTCTATAATAAAGAAATCCAGATCTTCTAACCCAAGTTCTTAGAGAAAATATGAAGTTCACCTCTATATTAGAGCCCTCCTCAGATTTATACCAGAACCCTCCATATGTTAAAACCAAACACCAAGCCCTAGCAATTCACACAGAATAAAATGGAGAAACAAAATAGAGTCCTTCTCTTAGATATACTTATCAAATATGCATATGAATTACACTATAAGCATCCTATATAAATGCTTTTAGTGCCTTCAGGGGTATAGGAGTAATGAGGCCTGAGCATGTGTCTCCTTTTTCCCCTATGTTTATTGACAAGTATTTTTAAAAAGCAAACTCAAAATGCAAACAGGCTTTTATGGATTGGAAGAATACTGCTGGATTAGCTTTCCATAAGTGCTCAGTGGGTATACAAGCAAAATACTGCTTTTGTCCCTCCTCAAGAACAAGAATGATACATGTCTCTGACATGTTTGGTTTAATGAACTGCAGAATGAAAAATCTGCAACCGTTTAAGAAAAAAAAAAAAAACAACCACCCTTTTAATGCTTAATATTCTGCAAAGCAGTGTATTATGCTGTTATTACGGGGATATTTTTTTTTTTTTCTTCTGTGTTTGATACTTGACTCCATGTAACTTGGTTTGAATATCAGGACTTGCTCTGGAACACACCTGAGTTTGCAATAGAAGGCAGTCTTAACTCTCTTCAGCTATGTATAGGTGTAGCTTAATATTGTAAATGTATATGCTCTGTATGAATGGAACACCACTGCCTTTGTCCGTGAGTGACACGATTCCAATTTTATCTGATTTCAATACCAGCAGTACTATAGTAAACTGTTGGCAACCAGAAAGCAGAGCAGCAAGCACGTTATGCAAACCTTATTGTTCGTTTGTACTGAACCAATATGTAATAACTATTTCACAGGTATATCAAAGCTAACACTTGGAATAAAGTGTCAAACAATGGCCTTTGTTCTGCTAATACACTTTCTAAAAACTGAGATGATCCCATTTATGGTAGTATTAAAATATTTCTAAAGAGTAAACAAGTTAATTTAATTAGTTTTAATAGCTTGGTATAATAATTTAAATTAAGTATAGCACATATATTCTTAAATTATTTTTAAATAGCAAAGTTGTATTAACAACTCACCAGCTTTTCTTCTTTAATGTGAGCATTTTCTTCTTGAACTTTTTTATGTACTGCTGTCTCCTTAAAAAAAAAAAAAGCGCATGAAGAACAGTGAACAGCATTTAAAATTACTATTTTCTTTAGCAATATTGTATTAACATGATCTTGTGAATCATCATGAGGATAAAGAAACAATTACTTTGAAATTATTTCTTATTCATATTTTTAACTATAAAATTATACTTATATTCATAGCATATTTACTTCCCTAGAAAAGGTCATTCTGGATACAGTTTTGTAATATTGCATATGCAGTTATAGTAGAACGGAATCACTAATCTGTATACATCAGAGATCAATGCCATGATATTTGTCAAATGAAGAACAGAAAATATTCACCAAAAATTTACTTTGTTTAAATTCCAAAAATACCATTTTGATTTTTTGTTGCAGTTCTTGAAACTGCTTTTCTTTTGCTGCAAGATTGATGTTTTCTTCTCCCACCCTGTACTGAGATGTGACCTTGGACCTTATCAAGTCTGTAGTTACTTTCTTCAGTTCCTTAACACAGGAAACACGTATAAATAGTTCATCCAGTATAGGCATTGCAATTCAAAACAAAGACAAATCTTTTAAACTATCCTGAGTCATGCCCTACTTTTAAATAATGTATGGAAGCAACAGAATAAATTAGAGGAACTGAAATTCGTAAGACTGATTTGCTAAACTTTAAACTTGACACACATGGCTAAAAGTTTATTTTCAGAGGTAAAATGTTACTGTGGTAATTTTACTGTTTGAAGTATTTATGATACTTAAGCATTTTGTTATTTTCTCTTCCAAGTAGTATATTAGAAATGGACATTGAGTTGGTATTGGTCAAAACTCATACACTGACATATAAATAGGAATAAAGTACCTATTATAACTACTGTGTACATTCCTGGGAATCAGGGGGAAAAAACAAAGAACAGCGACTATCTGGTAAAAACAGGAACTGGCTATAAATTTGGAGGATCTTTGCTTTTCCTGAAACATTAATTACTTAATCTCAGGAGAATGCTAAATTAATTTTATATTAGAGGTTTCTACAACATGATTTTCCATCTAAAATATCCCTTTGATTTTATAGTCTTAATAATCTTTTAAATATCCTGCTTTTTCTTTGGTATCTGTTTTCTAACCAGTTTATTCCAAGCTCCTAGCCCAGCAAATAAACAGCAAATGCTTTGATCTCATTAAATTACAACTTATAGTTCCTGGAGTCATAAATATTGTGCCCTGTTCTCCCCCACCCCTCCCATTCTGGTACAAGGTAGTCTGTTTAATATCGCTCTCTCCTTGAGCGCTTTGACGTTTACTCAGACAAATAGCAGAGGTTATGAATGCTGTTCACAGATAGTATCAAGAATTCTTCATGATGCCATAGTGGTGAACCAAGCATTCAGAATGGTAATAGTTTTATCTAACAACTAAGTTTGGTCTGTTTAACTTTTCTTCACAAAACTGGAATTCCATCTTATCACAGACCAATGGTTTAACTGTTCTGGACAAAGTCATATAACAGTACAAAAGAAAAAGGGAAGATTACATTGTAGCTGAAATTCACAAGGTTTTATGGAAAATACAAGTATAGGTACTACTTTTAAGTAAATCATCTTGTTGCTAGAGAATTTATTTCTCATGTATTTTAGTCATAAAGAAATCTAAAATGATCCAGTAGGTACTAAGTGCAATTGCAGAATCAGTTATAGAATCCAAAGACAGCAATGCTTTAGAATTGTGATATTCTGTGAGCTAGCAAGGCTTTTTCCATCTTTTGCAATAAAAACATTTACTAGTTGTACTGGTTTTATGAGAAGGCTCTGTAATGAAATGTAGGAACTCTGCTTGCATATTTAAGTGGCAGAAGGTGCGAGCACTTTTAACTTTGTAAAACTGGAAAGGTGCACTGTGCCAGTCTTTACAGAGAACTAGATTAACGGCATAGAGAACACAGCTAACAGGTTGTGTGCTACATAAGCAGGTGCAAAAGCCTGCTACGGATCTGATACTATACATTTCCCAAAATTCCAAGTTTATTGTGTGCAGAAAAATCTTACTACTTACTTTGTCATGGCGAAAGAAAAAGTTATACTAAGTAAATCATGTCCTTGAGGTAGAAAAGACAACTGGATTTTCTTCTTTGTATATAGCAAGTGGATGTGTATAACCCATCTTGAACCAAACCCAGATCTGCTAATCTAACAAAGGTGTGGGCAGGAAAAAAACAACACAAACCCCAAAAGAACCAACACAAACCAGATCATCCAAAATAATGGTAAAGTTTTCCATGGTGAATCAAAGCACAAGCTATGTAGCTGTGAAAATAATATAATTTTATGCATACATATATCTACTTTCTTGTACTCTGAAATTAAAAAAAATAATTCACCCCCAGAGTTATGCTTCTTTTTCTAGTAGCTTTCTGTTATTAATAAGATCACTAGCAGTATTCAGAACCCTGTAAATTAAATTGAATCTGAAAAATAATTTCATCAGTTTTTGGGAAATGCTAAGGAAGAATGCCAAGGCTTTAAATCCATTCCTTTGATGTGTTGCTAGCAACCAACACTTAGGGACATGGTTTCAGAGACACTTCAAGCCAGTAGAAGTCAAGAGTGTCACAAAAGAAACAGCACTGCTCCTTAAATATATTTTCCTTTTGCCAGTTGATCTAAGTTAAAACTTCCTCCCTTTTTTGGGTAAAATGTAGTTTTGATCAATACAAAATTTCATTTTCATTCTACTTGCCCTCAAGGCCACACAAATACATGTGCCAGTATGAAGAGGTGGTATGGGACTGGAAAAACAGCCAGCACAGGCAGATGTAACCACCTTCCAGGACAGTGCTGATACCTTACACAAACTTTACCTGTATCCAAAATTAAAACTTTAGCTTTTTGCTCTCTTCCTAGAATGGTGCAACTCTCTTGTAATCTTTCAGGCCTTGAGCAGCATAGCTCGTTTTTAAGCAGCAGAATGAAAGAAACCTTTTTCTTGGCCAGACTTCAATGCAAGCATTTTCATAGTGGTTGAAAAGAATCCTACCACACTGAGTATCTAAAGTCCTAAAATAAATGTTACTGAAAAGAAAATTATGCCACAGTCTGTTAAGCTACAATTTAGGAAATGGACTTTTAAGCAGGCAATGTCAAGAGGAAACTACAACCAAAGTTAAAGTAATGGCTGTGATAAGAGCTGACAGACAAATTAAGATTTTGGTACTATGGACACTCATTTCCACTCCAGCACTGAGGCTATAGAGGAAAGAAGTTTGAACCCACAAGTTGACAGAGCTGTTAGAGCTCTGTCAGTCAGGTCTCCAAGGCAGATGAAACCAGTTTATAAGTTGTCCCAACTTCTGCTGCACATACCATGACTTCTTTCAGCTGTATAGCAAGTGAAAACAGCCTGGTAATCCCTCTTTCAGACTCTTCTAAATATCAGAGGTTTCTCATTGTTTTGTGTCTCTTATAGGTCCCTTCAGATCTACAAGAGAGACACTTCCCAACAAGGGAAAACACTTGACTGCTTTAAGATCACTTTTGCAATGGTTAGGCTAAGTACAAGCTAACCACAATGAAATGAAACTAGCTCAGGGCACTTCTTACTGGGTTCAAGCACTTCTCTTCTCTTGGGGTGACCCAAAAGAGGAGGCACAGCCCTCCACAAACAGTTGTGCTGAACTAACAAGTGTCATAACAGATATAGTTCAGAAATGCGCTCTCACTACGTAACTTTCCAAAAATGCTTTATAAGCAAAATGTTGAAATAAAGAATAGTGAAAAAAGGCTCTATTTTGTTTACTATATTGTTCATTTTAAACTCTGTTTTCACAGAAATTCTGCATTTTGAGGGGAAAAAGGCATGCCTTTCTATTATACAACTTTTTTTTTTTTTCTAAAATATGTTTCCAGATAAACAGCTCGTCACCTTTTTTTGCAAAATAAGACAGCCGCTGCAAAGTGCTTCAGCACTCATGAATATTAGAATGCTAAGAAATTAAATTCCAGTTAAGTTTTTCACCATCATTCAGAAGAGTATGGTCAAATACTAAACAACCAATAACAAATTCAGAAATAGCCACGATAAAGGCATTTCCTGGTGAACTGAGGAAGCCAGATTAAGTTTCAGCTGGCCCCTTCTTCTGCTTATCTAACAGTATTTTATTTAAAATTCATCACCCATGACCTTAAGAATCAAGAGTACAGCTGAAAAAAAATGGATCAAGCAGTATGTTTGGTTACTGGAGTACATAAATCACGTATCAGTTTATCTCGCACACCTCTGTTACTCACAAACTTCACCACGTAAAATTTTCTTAAACATTTTTCTTTTCTTACCTCTCAAATTACTTACCCTCAGAGAATTCTAAGTAATGAATTATTCTTGGTTTCTTAACCAAAAGCAACAAATCTAATTTACTGTGATGCTTAAAAATTTCTAAAACTCCTGTTGTTATTTACAATATATTACAATAAAGATGTGCTGCATTTTAGATTAATGTCCCTCTTCTTGTCACATACAAATTATTTATTCTTTTTAAAGGAATTGTAGAGTTGAAGGGTACCCAATTCACACGAGAGCTGTCCTCAGACCTTCATGGCTATGAAAATATTAGCGTTCTAACAAATACGGCTTTTCTATAGAGGAAAGTTATCACCATGGACAACTTCCAATATTTTGCTGTTGCTCTTTCATCCATCAAATATTTCAGATAAATATATGTAGTTTTTAGATATAATATATACCTATGTATAAAATCTATCATTTGAATTATGTAGCTAAATAAACATTTCTAAATGCCATAAATCCTAATTGTGACTTAGAAATTAATTTGAGAATTTTTCCAGTGTTCTGCTTTACTATTATTGTGTTTCTCAGTCTGCTTTTATGATGGTAGGTGTTCTGAAATATTTGAGATCAAACAGTTACTTCAAAATTTGATCTTTTTGGCATTGAGGTTTGCCATGTTATATTTTAGTATGTAACTAAACAAATCTAGATTGAATTCTTGATTAATCTTTACTGTGGCTAGAATATCTTCATGTAATAAATATAAAAATTAAGTTAAGCACTAGAGAAAGTAAGAATGAACCAAAGGAAAAAATCTTAAACTGTCTCTGCTTCAAGACAAAATTTAATTTTAAGTCAGGCTTCTAGAGGCATCATACTCCAAAGTATTTTAACAGTAAGAGGCTGTGTGCTCTTAAGAAATAAAAACAACACTAGATTCAGGGACTTCCAGAATCACTAGATTCAGTACTTCCGTACCTTCAAATCTCATTTTTCAGGGAAACGAAAGGTCATGGCAGGCAAACATCCAATTTTTGAACAATTTAATCCAAACGTAAAATGGTCACAGTTAATAACCTCATTTACAAATTATCTCCCCCACACCCCCTTTTTGTTTTGCAAGAATTTCACAAACTTTGCCAAGGTTCCATGGTAGAGGGGAATGAACATTAGACCACGAAGCCAAGAACAATCATGCATTTGTTCTCTACTTAAAATCCTCAGAGAATCAAAGGGAGGAAAAAAAAAAAGTGGAATAGAAAGAAGAGATATGAAAAAGATGTGGTATGAAAAGATACTGAGTTTACAAGACAGTTTTGGCTTCAGATGGTCCCTTTGGTCTTTTCCTGTCAGCACTTAAGAAACACCTCAAAGGGAAACGAGGAATTTGTCCTTCCCGCTATTACATATGTTCAAGAGTGCGACTCAAAAACATACCTGGCAAATAATAGTTTCTATGTTCAACTACCTGTTTGCTCCTATGGCAACTACTATCCATGTTCTACCTCTGCCTAAACTGAAATCAGCACTGCATCAGATGTGAGAAGCAATGACAACACAGCAGAGGAAGAACTTGTTAATAATTAACAAGAAACAAGCAGGACACTGTAGAGGTAAACGAAAATTCCCAAACTGCAGAAACTATTTAGAGCTGCTCCAATTTTAATTGGCATTTGTCTGAATTATCTGTGCATAACAAGAGAGCATAAGACTTAATCATTAGTGATAGAATGAAGAACACTTCTGCTGCTTGTCCACTACTTCTGTTAATACTCCAGCAGCTTTTGGAAGTCCCAAAGAATCCCACTTACACATTCAGAAATACATACTAAACTTACTTCCTTCAGACTACTAATTTCAGTCTCTTGTCTTTTATTCACAGATGTTAATTTCTTATTGAGCTGTATTGCTTCCTGTACTTAAAACAAAAGTTAAAACATGTTAATAAATACTTTCATATTTGAATGAATATTTGATTTATAATTGCAATGTACGTGTATATAGTTTCTAAAATAATTAAACATTTTTGTGAAAAGGAGACTGGGACTAAAAATGACTCAACTACTTTTTCTGTGCAGTGTGATATCACACTGTAGGGTTCCACCAGGTGGTACCAGCTGTTCTCTACCTCAAACAATGAGTTAAAACTTTTCTGTACGTTGATTTGCCTTTTTTTTTTTTTTAATTTGTAATTTAATTTTGAGTGTAATTTGATTTCACTTTACTAGGATCACTTCTCCATGAACTTTTAATCTTAGTTTTGTTTTTTAACTAAGGCTTTGATTGTAATTTTCTGATGAGTTTAATTATTTTCAGAGGAACGTAGAATATAATGCACCACAGAACATTCAAATAATTAACAGATGTACAGTTATATGCATATAGGACATGGTAGACAGCAAACAGCAGAGTATAATGGAGAAGAAAACTCTTAAGAATAACCTCTGTCCCTGTTGAAAGGGAATGGAATTTTCTCTTAGACTTTTATACATGCCAAAGTACCACTGGGAAATTGCTTAAAGTTTCCCAGTGAAAAGCTGAATATATTCATTGGTTCCTGTACCTTTCAGTATTAGTATTATCAGTAATAAAATCAATCTAGTATTTTGATCCTCTGAAGTCTTTCTTCACCCTTTTCTATTTCTGATTTCCTCTTCATTCACTCCTAATTATTTCCTTTATTTTCTCAAAAAGCTTGTGGCACAACACTTGCACTCTAGACACTCCATCACACCTAGGAAGTCCTTTCCTTTTCCGTTAAAGATGGTAAGCATAATGGAGAATGATGGACAACAGCCTTGCAATACAATAAGCAATTCTGCAGGTTTTTGTGAGAATATATGCTTAACAAATGAAAATACTTAAGAATGCAACTAATATCTTCTGACACAACTTAGAAAAAACCCACAAAAATAAGCAGGCAAAAACTGGTAAAACTCTTTGCTATCTGTCAACAAGAGTCGTGTTCACTCTCTAGCTTTAAAATACTAATAGTGGGATCTTTAATCTTTTCTAGACGTTCATTTTGCATTTACCCATATAAGTAGAAGCATGGCAAAAAACATTTATATATGGTTCAAATAGTGTAAATACTGAGACTAAATGTTATTTTTCCATGAAATTGCAAAAAGATTTTTCTGTATCTGACATAGAAGAAAAGCCTGTCCAGTGTAAATAAAGGGAAAACACAGCAAGGTTTTCCCTATTTTTAACATTAGCCTATTTAAAAAATTGATTACAAAAAGTACTGAAATATCACAAATACACATAGAGCATGTTACCAATTTCTTTCAACTAGATCTGAAAAAACTATTTGGCTTCAGGCAGAAAAAAGCCCAAATTTACAAGCTTCGGTATTTGAAAAGTTTTTTGGTGTTCTTTGTTTGCTTGTTTGTTTGTTTTGAGTTATACAACTATTTCTCCCTTTCCTTAAAAATTACTTATTTTTATTTACACTTTGTGTATGTGTTTACATGGATGAAAACTGCAGGCACCCAAAACAATACACAAGTCCATATTCTACACATAAACTGTGCAAACACCACAGTGTATCACTTTGTTATGAGTAATAATGATTTTTCTCTCAAAATAATAGGTATAAAACTTCATTTGAATGAAGTATTTTTATTACTTGAGGTTATCAGCTTTATAATTTTACAGATAAGTGTATATTTATATAAAAGGATGTGGAATTATATTTTTGTGCATTAGTAGTTTCACAAATAATTTTGTTATGTTTCAACACAAACTCAGGGATATGGTACAGATTTGTAAGGCTTGAATAGCCATAGTCAGAACCTATGCAACAATGATAACTGCATAAAATGATTCATACCACCCTATTTATTTACTGAACTGGTTTTAAGATTTTCTATTTCTGTACAAGCAAATAATTTTTATTATTTCATTAATGTTTTCTCTTTATTTCCCAACATTAAACCTACGTTGAAAAGCATTCATTTTCCCCTAATTGTTAATTCCTTTAATTTCACTCCCTCATGTGAGCTGATACAACTGTTTGAGTTGATTATGCTGAATGGCAACAGGAGGTTGATCCAAATTAAGCAGGTTTTTTTTTTTTGGTTTTGTGGTTTTGGGTTTTTGTTTGTTTTTTAAAGGGGTTGGTCTGCTGCTGAATTGTTTTGAACGCTAATCAGTTCCTCAACGTCATTTACTACAGTCACACACACAACTGTAGTAGTGTATCACAGGGCGTGTGCTGCTTAACCTGGGACTGTCACAGAAGCACTGAGATAGGGACTGAGATACAGTAATTGTCAGTTGTTATATTTGATGCTTGGCACGGGGTAGCTGCTATTTTTCTGAATTGTCAGGTGTCCCCAACGCAGTGTTGTCAAAACACATCAAAAACAAATGCTGGAGGACATGTAAGTCATACATACCACTGTGCTCTAGTTTTCCATGAACGCCTTTTATGATTCCAAACTGACATGCAATGGTAGCGTAACACTTCTCAACTTCATTCAGTTTCTTATGATGCTCCTCTTTCGCTGTTAAGTGCATCTGTAATTTTTGATCCTGTTAGAAACATAAATTAGGCATCTACTTAATGATAGTAACTAGCATGTGTAAATCAACTCTCCAGATGCTTTCTAACATAATAGCATAAATGCAAAATCATCCCCAGAATATCTCAGTTCACTATTTCATATTGAATGATCAGTGCCCATTTCCAGATAGCACTTCAGACCAAAGACCTTCACCCGTGTGTTAGAGTCTCAAAAAAACCCACTTGAACATATTTTGATATGTTGTCCCTTATATTTACTTTCATATAAAGGTCTGCAGAACTGTATTAACTGTTTTCAAACCCTGATTTCATCTGCCATTGTACCGTGAACACAGCCTAACATAGTAATGCTGCCTGTGGTTTGTACTCATCCTCCTGCACTACCACTCAGTACAGCATTGCGTTCTCTCACTCCTTTGATGTGGGATGTCTGTGCTGTTCAGTGCACTCTGGGGCTTTATCTACCCATATCTTTGGCTGCACATTCAAAACAATCAGTGGTTTCAGCAGCTATATGTTTGTACCTCATTGCTCCAGCTGCTTATTTGTCCCTACTGTAGTATTAAACCAAATACACCACACTCTAAGGTTGGAGCAATGCAACAAAATGAGGCCCATTTAAAAATTCTAGACAACTTAAAATCACAGCTCCCACAATCCACGGTCCCAGCACCTTCATAGAGAGCACAGGGGAGAAACGCCTGAGTGGCTGGAGATAGGTAAGAGTAGGAGCTCCTTAAAACTAGGTAACAATTCTAGCACAGGCATCATGAAAATAAGGCCTATAGATATTTATTGTCTCCTGTTATATAACAGAAGCAATCTATTATGCCAACTGTATTCAATCTTCTTTGTAAAGCCACTAGTAAATGTACTGTCTTCCTTTTATGGTCTTAAACACTTTCCCGCTTAACAGGGTTTTAATCAACACAGAAAAGTTTTTAAGCTATATTGCAATACAAATGTAAACAAAAATAGTGGGGTTTTTTTTTCAGTACAGCACTGTTCAAAGTATAGGGCCACTATGATAATCAAATGAATTTAAGCACCAGACATGTGAGGAGAGGCTGAGGGAGCTGTGACTGTTCAGCCTGGAGAAGAGGCGACAGGGATCTGAAAAATGTGGATAAATACCTCTCAGTGGTGCCCACTGCCCACAAAGTGAAATGCATGAAATTTCACTTAAACTTCAGGGGAAAAGAATTACTGTATGGGTGGTCAAACTTTGGGAAAGGTTGCACAGACGGGCTAGAGTGTCTGTCTGTAGAGATACTGAAAACCTGCCTGAACACAGCTCTAACTGACCCTGCTCTGAGCAGGGCAGGGTTAGACTAAGCCACCTCCAGAAATGCCCAACAGCCTCATCCATTCCAGTTCAGGGATTGTTAAAAATGACATAGTGCAAGAACAGTTAGGAGGGAATTTGTGTATTTGACATACCGAAATGAAAGAATTTCAACATACTTGCTAAAAAACAGAAGTGCATCAACTACTTTTAAAGAGTAGCGGTGACCTTGATTTAATTAGTGAAACCAATGCAGAGTAATACCCTATGCTTCCCAGAAAAATGTAAGCAACTTTTTAATGAGCAATTATTAATTCCTCTGCATCCATTAGCAGTTGTAGTATCTTGGAATATGACGACCACTTCTGCTTTAAGATTATTTATCTGTACAGGGGGCTTCTAACTACTTCCGTAAGCATCTAACGCTATTTTTACTTCTGTTAAAATCTTGGACTAAGTAACATCTTATCACAATGAATCCCACATGGTAATTAAATGTAAATGTAAACTTAAAATGTATTTAATTAATTTTACCAATCTCTCTCTCGTTTTGTGAGGTGGTGTTTGAAAATACATATTCACAGGAAACTATTCAGTGACACATGCCACCGATTTTTTAAAAAATTATTTGTTATCCTTTCTTTCATATACACTAAGGGTTTTGTGTTCCTCTATTTTTGTTAATAGCTTTGTAGGTACTACTTGATCAATTTTAAAATTAATTTTCTCTGAAGAGATTGGGTTAAATTAATACCTCAGAAAATATATCCATTCAGTTAGACATCTAATCTATTTCTAATCTACAGTAGAGCAACACAGCAATAAAGATGAATTGGGCCAAATTCATTCCTGTGTGTAAATTCAAGTTACACAAGGATGAATCTGGCCCAGTCTGGCTTCTGTAAGGCTCCATTTCCATACAGTAACAAATGCAATACATGTCCAAGCATCAGAGGATAATAAAAGCTGATAGTAATCAAAAGAAATGACCAACATAAGGCTAGCAAAACAGGATATACAATACAAATTTCTCATGTTTTATAAGGTATGAAATTAAACACACTACAGCAAATGGAAAGTCATAATGGAAGCACTGGTAAAGAAACACCACCACTAACAGAATCACTGCAAGGAATGTAGGTTGTGAATGTTCATATACTTTCTCTTTTTCCTAATAATAAGCAAACTGTTGAAGAACTGTAGTTAACTAATGCTAGAATGTGGATTTTATAACAAAAGAAAAAAAGAGAAAAATAATTGTTTTTCCTGATGGTCATGCAGGTGTAATTATTCTAAGAGATCAATGAACAAGGAGGCATTGCTAATTTGAGACTCAAACAGCTTGTGGCAAGATCTGAGGTGTTTTGCACTTTTTTTTTAATATAGATTTTTCTTAGTGTTCTCCCAATTTCTTAAGTCAGCAAGTCAGTGTTAGTCCCTCCTCCTCACTAGAAAAAGTAGAAATACATTTTGTTATTTTCCAGGACTCTTCCCAATGAGAAAAGGAACTGGTCTGCTATATCCTCAAGAGTTTTATTAAGAGCTTACCACTTGCCTAAATCTGATTTTTGATGGCAAGCTCCTCTCCAGGCTTAGTGCACAGTAAAATAAAAGCCTGAGTGTGTCATTCTGCTCACTGTGAAAAGGTCTTAAAATATTCTTCCATAGAAGACAATCAAGAAACACCGGGAGACACTGCAGGATAGGGAGGGTATGACCCTGGAGTTGGAGTAAGACCCACAGAATCTCAGTTCTTCTTCCTAAAGTCTGATACTGCAAGAACAGGAATTATTGCCCTGCCCTCCACCAGTAATAAAGATAAGCTGGGATAGGGAGTGGAATTGATTGTGGCCATATGGTTTGTTGAGGCACAATGATTTCTTGGTGGAACTAGACCAGAGAAATAGCTCAGGGTCAGGTAGGTGACTGGAGGAAGACAAAGAGGGAATTGCTCATATCTCAAAGATATTCTGGAAATTGAGTCACTAGTCAGAGTTACTCAGTGAAGCAGAAGGTGGTAATTGGGAGGTGAAAGTGTCAGAGAAACAAAGGAGATGTAATGGCATGGAGACCTAAGCCAAGATCATGTGAAAATTATGCAAAGGGTTACCAATTAAATCTTGAAAATAGGAATTTTTTTCCACAATAGTTCCTTTAATTCCCACCATTTTTCTACTTTAAAATAATTATTTTTCATTTATACTGTATCACTGCATTCTCACTGCATTTTTAAACAACATAGTATAGTTACAGGCAAATTCCTAAAAAAATTTGGAAATACAAATAGCATTCCTTCCTTAGATTATTATGAACAAACCAGCTTTTACAATTAAATTTATTTAGCATTTTACAGGAAGTAATTTTCTGTTCGTTTGGCAACTACATCTGTATGAGAAAACTAAATGGTGGCAGGGAAGCTCTCAGGAAATGCCTATACTGTTGTTAAAATATCCCTGATGCATTTTGGCCTGTGCCAAGTAGCGCTCATGTAAGCAGCTCCTGGGCACAGTTCAGGAGACTGTCTGCTGGGAACAAATGCGAGTTATTTGGATGAAGCTTCCCTCTTTTTTGAAGAGCAGTAGAGTTTAATGAACCTAGACCGTTTCATATCACTTGACTGCAGCTTCACTAAAGAGTCTCACAAACATTTAGTTTACCAATATAAACACAGCCAGGAAGTGAAACTAGACTAATTACCAGTCATTCACAGAGGTACTCACCCCATCCACTTTACTCATTAATATTGGTGCACTGAATCACTGCCCTATAGACAGTAATGTCTCCCCGTTGACTACACTGAGATCTTGCACTCCAAATTTGCTCTTCTAAACTGCATGCAAGATTTGGCCTCTAAACCACCCAACTCTAGCCTTAATCTCATTCCTGTTTGGTTTTTTCTTTTATATTCTAGCACCATGATATACATTTAAGATTTAGGTACTGCAGAAAACAAATAACTCTAAATGCTCACTCCCTCAGACATGGCCAGCATTAGATAATGCAAGTTAACATGCAAACACTTGATCAGATGCTGCCCTCAGAGAGTTCTAGCATTCTACATTGCATCACCTGCCAGGAAATTAATGAAGGAGAAAACCAAGACCTGACTGAGGCCATTTTCCTCCAGTTATTTTCTTATTTCAGCAGCAAGAAAAAGAACAGAATACAGAACCCACACTCAAGCATATTCTATCAAGAGAGTAGTATTCATCCTGTAGCCTCCTGACTGCATGAATGCTACTATCCATGCACAGTGAGGTGCAAAGTGACTACACCGCACACGTTAATCAACACTTTCATTGTGGAAACAAAGGAAAGATGGAAGAAAAAGAAATCCTTTATTTCTATGTCTCTATACAGTCTTTCAATGTCAAACAAAACCTTCCACTATTTCTAAATTCTAGCATATATCATAAGAATCATATCAGTGCTACAAATTTCAGATAAACTTAACTGGATAACGTGCTAAAATATGGTGTATATGCACAATATTAACATTGTATATACTAGACTAAAAGATCAGAATTAAAAGAACAAAACCAGGATAAAATGCTGCATCAATATGGCACACTCAATCCCCAGCACATACAAAAGCTACTTTACTGACTAGCAGGGTTTCTAAGGTGCCAGATATAAACTAAACAGCACATCTGCTTACTTTCAGAACACTAGGCAGAGCATGATCTAATCTGTCTTTAACAAACTTTAAAATTGAAACAGAAATGGGTCTCAGATAAATGAATGGTTTGGAATTTCATCCATTTTACTTTTAAACATTTTGCCATTTGTGATAACTGACAGAGACTCTACATGGGCTACTACTACTTTGATCCCTAGAACATACCATTTATTTCAGTGCAGCTACTCACGGAGCCAGGTGGGTAAAATTTGATCTGGTCTAAAACTGTATTAGCCCACTACCACATTAGGTTGTAGGAAAGAATTCACTTCTGTTGACCTTGTGGTTTTTTGTTTTCATCATTTCATATCAGAGCATCTTCTCTAAACATGGCCAAGCAATACAGGCTATGTTTAGTGCTACATGCAAAAGAGGATTTCTAATATCTTGTCCCCCACTCAACAGCATTTTTAATAACCGTACTCTGTATCAAAGTCCCAGTACCCTGATATTTTTGAAATATTCAGGTAATCAATTAGTGAAAAGTTTATAAACATAAGAAAGGAAGATACTTGTTTAAGCAGCACAGATGCACTTCCAGCTTATAGAAAAGTGTTGTGATTTAAATATTCTCGTTCATATGGAAAACTGAGCTTGCAAGTTATGAAAGAAAGGTAATACGTGAAATGACCTAAAAGTTCAATAATTCTGTATATTTTAAACCCATTTTTAGATCAGATGTATTTTAAGAATAAGTACAAGTTAAAAGTGAAGTAAGAAAAAACACGTTTTATGTTGCCTTTGATCTTTAACTTGTAGCCTTATCTGCCAGGTCAGAGGGCACATTATTCAATTTCACCATATTTTGTGTAAAACCACTGTAGCGTTGAAGATGACTTTCAGTACAAATGTCATGGTACTTAAAGCTAAACTGGACCCTAGTTTTTTGAGCTTCTTAATTAAAATCACAGTTTGTAATGGTCTGACAATATTATCTTTATTCTTTCCAGTTGAACAGCAGCAGAATTTTCACAGCATTTATTCAATCAAGCTTAGCAATGTTTCTGCAGCTCACTCTTTGGCTTCCTAAAACAGACAACAGGGTTCAGAGTGACTATGCTGTCACTCTGTATAAATTTATTCTCTGTGTCAAAGGGAGTAAGCTGGACTGGATGAAATCTAAACTGTTCAGGAGAACTGACATTATGAAGTAATTCTGAGGAGTGAAAAAGAGTGAAAGGAAAAGCACTACCAGTTTTTCTTAAAAACAAAACTAAGAATTGCTTGGAATTGTCTATTACTTCTTTGAGACAAATATGCTAGATCCTATAAGGGTAATATAACATTATTCAAACCACAGCCTATTATTAAAAAAAATAAAAATCTCTGATCTATAAAGAGAACAAAGAGAAAAAATTCCACATGCTAAAAAGCAGCTATCACACTATAAAAACCTAAAAACATTGTATCTGAAAGTTTTTCAGATTCAAAGCTGATGTCATCTCTTGGTTATTTGTAAATTATCACACATCATTTAAGTATTAGAGTTGGTTAGTATTTGCATTGTACTCTGAGCTGACATTCTCTTTTCATAACCGTTGTTCCTTATATTTTTACTTTTATTAATTTCTTACCATTTCATTCAGTTTCTTTTGTAAAGTGTATTTTGAAATCTGTAAAACAAAAAGCAGGTATTCATTAAATTGCACTTACACTTTTCCGAAGACAACCTGCGTGTTTAGGTATTCTCATACCTAAGATTTAATTGCATTTATTGCCAATCCAATACAGTAATACTGGTTTTGAATCGTTTACTTTTTTTTCCTTTTATTATTAGATTCACTTTACATAATTTCACTTCAATATTTAAATTATGTAAAAACACTTTATGCTGGTTTGTTACTAAATAAGTTTAGAAAAATGTTTAAGTTTTGTGTTTTCTGACATGTGTCATAAAAATAACATGTAAATGAGCAACAGTCTGTATAACAGGATCTTAGAAATAAACAAGAAAACAGAGATAGAAGTGAAAGTATTCCCTCAAGTCCTAGATGAATATAGTGTGCTCCCTGTTGGGAAAAAAATTGTAGGTAGGTGTTCCGAATGGTGTCATATAAAGATATATTTTACCAACCTTCCATGCTTTAATAATATGACTGACATTTCAAGTCATTAACACTATTTTTCATAAACCATTGACATCAGAGAATTGTGATTTGCATAATACTTAAGATTGCAAGAGCTTTAGTCTCTATATCTTAGAACGTTTAACGAAACATTGATGAGGTCTAGGGAAAAAGAGAAATGTCAAGGAACCCAGTGTGTGTAAATCCTATACAGAAAATATTCTTTCTAGGCAAAAATCTAAGCCTAGAGAACAATCATTTTAAGGTAGAACTCTGACTCTCTGGATAGAAAGGACTACAGAACCTAATTAGAAATTCCTCACTCTTATCTTAGTCCAATTTCCAAACAATTTTTTTGACACAAGTTCATTGTGACCCCCTGCTTCCTCAAGTCACAGCAGAACTCCCTAGATCTGAACTATACTGCTACACAAATGTTATCTGTGAACATTAAACATTTAATGTTAAGGTTTTTTTGAAATTTCTGTTTTTATCTTACAAACCAAAAAAAAAAAAAGAAAAGGCCAGTGAAATCTTTCATTACTCTTGCTGTCCACATGTTACGTTCAGCAGACCATGGAGAGATATTCTACATCATCTGTGTTATGCCAAGGTTTGAACAAGGTGACAAAATCCTTACAGCTACTGCACAGAAGGCCAGCCATGGGAAGAAATTTCTTTTGCTCCTAAATGATTAAACTAAATGATTAAACAGTCTGATACAAAGTAAATGCACCCCATTATACGAGAATGGTAATAAGAACCAAACGTTGCAGAATCATTATAAATATTTTGTTTTCAATAGAGTAGAAAAATAATTAGTTCCTGGCAATACCTGAAACCTGGCAATGTATTATGATGCTAATTCTCTTCTATGTCGAGTTCTACTCTTTTAATTCATTTTCAACATATCTGCCTTGGTCTTTAAAAAGAAAACCAAATACTAGCTACGTCCCTATGTCTTCCTTTGTTTCTAGTAATTCTGAATCACAGCCACAACTGCTCCAACACCATGTAACAATATAAAATACAATACAAAACTAGCACCAAGTGGCACCAGAGTCGATTGTGCGTTTATCCAACAATTGTACTTTTACTGAAAAACAGGCATTGGAAAGCCACGGATTAAAAAGAAACCTCCTCATGAAACAATGAAAAATACTGGAAACCACAGGTAGAACTGTAAGTTGGAGGACCAGTGTGAATGCTTGCTTCTGTTTAGGAGTGCAAAACCAGAGTTTCCAGACAGGTGAGAAGTAAAAGACAAGAGAAGAAAGAAAGAGGAACACTATGGAAATGAAAAGGAAGCACGTTTCACACACTATTTGGACTTTTATTGAGTCCGCAGATCTTCTGGAAGAACTTTAGCTGAAAGGCTAACTTAAAGCAGTCTTGACACTGAAGACTAGAACAGAAATTTGGTGTTTGAAAGTGAGGTGTACATGTACTAGAAAGATTAAATGAGAAGGTCTTAAAGAACCTCTTACAAACAACTATTTTCTTGACAGTGACTAAATCCAAAACCCTTGCATACCAAGGAAAGTCCTTTAACAAAAATAATAGTTTACCTGTAAGGCTTTTAATGCTTCTTTCAGTCCTTCAATTTCTTTTTCTTTTGTTTCTACAGCAAGTTGATATTTTCCCTTTCAACAAAAGCTGTACTTCAGGATTTGGGCAGAATAAATGCTTTTGCAACAAGAATTTATCAACAAGAATGTTACAAGAATAAAGCAATACTCCGTAATGACAGAACAATTAATTGGTGAGAACAGGTGAAAGTTCAGCTAAATAATTTTTAAATGTACATATATATTGCTATAAAAAGAAAAGTGAAAACATAATGGTGTGTTTTTACCACTTATGACTAGTCAGTAAGTTTAAAATTTTCTGTTCTGGGATAGACAAGCCTGACAAAGGCAGAATTAATAACTTCAATTCAGAACAAAGATACTAAACGACAAAGACAGTATTAGGCAAATCCATTGTCTTATCTGCTGTAGCAGGGTCTTCACAGAAACAGCTTTCTCAGCTTTTCCAATCCACAAATATTGAACTGAATCTGCTATCACTAGAATTACTAAATACATGCAAGCATGTTTTATATTTTCATATGTATACATGTGTGTATGTATATATATATATATATACACACGCACACACTGAAGTCAAAGGACTTCAGTGGAATTAAATCAGGTAAGCACAGGCAGCAATCAATACATTGTAAAGCAGAATCTAGAAATCAGAGAATAGGCCAGGAAAAACAAATACACCCATTCAACCGCATCTGTTTGTTCCAGTTGTTTCTAACTTAGTGTTGGCTGTGCAATCTCCTGAAACCATCTCAGTAAGTATAAGTAAATATAATGTAAATTGGAGCAAAAATTGATCTTTGTATTCAAACTCCGTCCTGAAAAATTACAGCTTAATTCCTTAAATTACTTCGGTATAAAGTATTGGAAGTATTTAGAGAAAAAAAATCAGCATACAATTTAATTCTGAAACAGTAGCTGTCATTGAGAATACAAATACTACGTAGATATGTGTGGACAAACAGGATGTCTTAATAAGAAAAAACTCCAAATACAAGCAAGAAAATAACCAGATAATATAAATGCAGCAAACCAAGTTTGGTTTGAAAGGATATCAAAGTAATTTCACCTGCTTGCAAATTTCTGTGCAAGATATTATGAAAGATATAGCACATTCATCCACTCTTAATCACTGGGAAATTTAAGTGAAGCAATAGTGTCCACATGGAGACATTCAGGGACTTCACTGTTTGAAACAAGCTCCTAGTATACTAAACGCAAATATTTTATTCAGAAGAGGAAACAGGCACTCATCTTGCTATAAAAACTCTTGTAGTTGACAAAAATCTCAGATTCAAGCTTACGTAGATCTTTACTTTAGTTCAAGTTCTTTAGGAAACCAGCTCAGGTAAAAATCAATAAAAGCCCTACTAAAATTGGTTTTATTAAAGCAGTTAGAAACTTTTTCACTAGTAGTGGAAAAGGATAATGACAATTTGACCCAAACCCCCAAAACAAAGCAAATTTAGTATAGCTTCAAAAGCTTCAAGAACAAACATTCTTTTTCCCCAACTGATTTTTAACATAAGCAAATTTTAAAGTGACATTTCATAAGTAATTATTCTACAGGCTATAAACAAAAAAAAAGGAAAAGTAACGAAGTTTATAAAGAAATTTCTTTTGCAAAGGCCATAGCAAGGAAAGGAATTTAATTGTAATATACTTAGTTTAGACTTAGAAGAAAAAGAATGTAATTGTAATACACTTAGTTTAGACTTAGAACATGTTCAATAAATTATACAGCATTATCATTTGCTTATGACGTGACAAATAATTGTAACCTTTACAACAATTGAGTACCTTTTCTTCTTCCATGGCAAACATCCTTGCCTGTAACTTGATCGTCAGTAGCATAAAAACAAAACAAAACCAAACCAATCAATACAGCACATGGGATTAATTTTATTCATGTAACTCGACAAGACAATATAGTTGTATTACCCTGCATAGTGCACTTCCTGGGTTTATTTTTCTTTAACTGTAGTAACCATAAAGTCACATGCAACAAGCTTGTGAAGCACAGATATTTTTTTTTTCAAGAAAGAAAAACCTAATTGCTTTTCAGTTTCTTTGTTGTGTGCTATGACTGTGATGCAGCATTAGTGATAAACTCTTCATCACCATGTGCAACAGCTTCAGTTCCTCTGACTGCTCTCTGCAAGTTCTTTCAGCACTCATACTTGTTGAATATATATTATGGGGAAAAAACCCACAATCTTGATTTGAAAGACTGAAAGACATTTTCAAGTGTTGAACAGAATAAGTTATGTGGCAGATCTTTTGCCATGGTTTGTGAATCTAATCTTGCAGAGAACATACCATCTTAGGGGGGGGGACCCCAACAAAGCAGATTAAAAGAAGCATTATCTTCTCTAGCAAATTTTTGAAAAATAAAAAATAAAAATTAAAAATCCCAGGAAGAGTTGCTTACTGGGAACTGTCAAAATACAAGCATTATACTCTATCTGGAAGAAAGAAAAAGACCTAATTTCTTTGAGCTGTATATTCTAACATTTTCTATGCAACAGAAAAATATTTTAATACCAACTAATAACTTGCGACTGTGCCGCCATATTTTAAAATCTCATTGTCAAAGGCAGAAGGCCTTATTTTGCTACCTGTTTTTTAAAAGATGCCATAGCTTCTTTGTTTTGTTGGTGCAGTGTGTCTGTCTGATGCTGCAGAGCTTCCTGCTCATGTGAAAAAACAATAGGGCATTTAAAATATTATCTTACAGCAAACCATACATACAGTATTTCAAGAAAAAAACCTGATTCCTTGTTAAATATTTTTAGCAAGACATGACTGATTAAAAACAAAACCTGAAGACTACGAGTCCTTTGTTAACTGGTAATCATCTGTTTGGTAGCGCCTTCTCTTTTTTTCATAACAGGTAACAATTCTCACCTCTGGAATTCAGATTTGTTGTTGCAAGGACTCTTATAAGCAACTCTTACCCATCCTATCAACCTGCAGAAGCAATCCAACACCCATTGCCGTATTAAGACAGCATCTTGACATGGTTGCTGGTAGTTACAATAAATTTTAATCTCCATTAAAAATACAGTCTCACTACAAATAACAGTCTCTTATTCTGTTTTTAGTTAAATTTTAGTCATTTAACAAACAACATGAAAGAGCTGAAGGAGGGCAGAAAAGACTAAGTGTAAGGGGACCGTGTAAGATTTTTATCATCCTACCACCCGGCTTTTACTCTTAACCATAAAAACAAAAAGTTAAAAATGTACTTTTTTGGGTTATTATTTCTTATAATAATCTCATAGACTAATACTACACTCTGCAAGCTGGAAATGTTAATGTGAAGTAGGAAATGATTAAGTAATAACGGCACAAAAACAAATATAAATTGAGTCTATTAGAAAGAATGGCTGGGAGAACATGAATCAATCATTTGTTTCATTGTAAGAAAGACAGAGAAAGTTTTGATTTGCATCTAACAAACAATACATACTACATGAATGAATATTCAAAAATGTGAAAACAAAAGTCTTGAGGAATGTGTTCCTCAAGTTGCCACTAAGAACCGTGTTCAAAGACAGGTTCTCTAGTGGGTAAAGGGCATACCAAGCATGCTAGAGAACCAGAAACAGTGCTGCAGTGACAATAAATCGACTATCCTGCGTGGAGTATTCCTAATCACCACAGGAATAAAATTTTATATCCACAGTACTGTCAAATTAAGATGACACTTGTTTAGATTATAGGAATGCAAGCCAATATTATATAATAAGTTATGTAGATATAACTTTGGTTTCACAAAACAGTCATCTCTTACACAATTTTGTCACTGATGTAACTGATAACTGGAAAAAAGAATTACTGATGTTTTCATAATAAACCACAGTCTTCCTCGTATTGTATATTCAAGTGATGTATATTACTCTAAATAAGAGACTGGGAAGTTTCTACCAATGTTTCCTAACATGCTCTGCAGTCAAGCCTATTAAATAAAATTTGTATATATAACTTTCTCAGAAATTCAGCTTTGGAATTTAGATTTTTCATACATGCCATATATACAAGGGGCAGGGATAGCGAAGAACAGTTACTCTTATAAATATAAGCAAAATCACCTTTGATATTATGATGTTATAGTAAGTAGATACTTTCTAAATTTAAAGGAATATTTTCTCCAGTTATTCTCTTTTTCCCCACTCTAGCATATTTTTTTCGTGAGCAGCAACAGTATTCATAAAATGCGGACAAAGATTTGCTTTCAAATTTTAATATTAAACCAGAAACTTAGCTCATGTCTTTATTTTAAACTAGTTTTCTAAATTTAAGGAAAAATAAAATATATGCTGAATCACAGAAACGTTGGCTAAAAGGGATGTCGCTAAATGCAAGAATATTCCAGAACCTTTGATAAGCCAAGGGAAGCTGTCTACTTACTGAACTACTCTTGAGGTCAGTATGATTCTGCATTTAGAAACCAACAGGTCCCAAATTCAATTTAAATGTCATACTTAGCATTTTCATCTTACTGGAATATCCAGAATTAGAAACTCATAATTGTTTGTTCCTTTGTACATTAGGTTTGCCATGTGCCAGTGTTAAATGCAAAGTGCAGAAAAAAAAAGTTCATCTGACTGCCTGTAAGTCCCATCTTTTTATGAACAGTAATTGCTGTTAAGTTCTCAGAATGAATGGAAATCATACCTTTTGAACCCTAATTATTAAGAACTGCAGTACTAGGTTAAGAAAAGCAAAGAAGGGCAAACTGAAAGCATTGCTTTCACAAATATAAAATGTTTCCTGTTGCTGTGTGCACATATATATCTTTCAGGAAAAAAGCGCACATAGTTAGGATTATTAATTTAAGATGGTTAGGATGAATTCCAAGATGAAATAGTCTTCCTTTACTACTAAGATGTTAAATAACCCAAGATCAAGGATAGAGCTGAAATTATTGTTTTTTCTGTGATCGTAAAATATACAGAGTGAAGCCTTTTATCTTGTGACCTAGTGACAGGGGTCATAGGTTTGATTGTATTAGAGAAGGGAATGGATTTCCTATGAAAGCATAACCTCAGGAGCCCTAACCCTAAGAAGAATGTTAGACTTACTTTACTAAAAACTTCATTCTGAGCCTTTAAAAGCTGACAAACCACTTTTGAGTATGTCTAACCTGCAAGTTTCTGTTTAAAAGAATTTTTTTGAAAAACTGTCACCGACAGAACATTGCAAGTGAAGTTGTTTCTACAACCACACTGGTACTTGCACTTGCCAAAGCCAAGCGTAATACAGAGAAGCTGCTGTGTAGCTTCCCCACACTAACATGTCAACATCCCTTATGTTAAGCTAAATATTGCTTTAATATTTACATCCCTTTTGACCGAAGATTGCCAGTCATGCCAAATATGAGAGTACTCTTGTTAATCAGACTTCTAGGTTGGGCACAATGCCAATCAAGATAAGAGCTACAGAAGTTCATGACTAGACGATAAACTACTGGCTACCACATTCTACTATTAGAAATTACAATAGCCTTAAAAAGGGGAATTGTACTAAATCAAAATCCATATTAATATTAAAATTAAATCCCAGCAGTTAAAACACTAAAACGAAACAAAGTTACCTTCTGCCATTCAAGTTCCTGTTTCTCTACAACAATTTTACTTATTTGTTCTTCATAATTAATCTCTGTTTCCTAGTTAAAAAAAAAAAAGATAAATTTATGTAAGACAGTATCTGCAAATCAAACACCAACATAAATTGTATAATCACACTCTTCTTCCTTTACAGTCCAGTACACAAACCAGTATATGCCTACACACCGCTCAGCAAAAAAGGAAACAAAAGTTCTCTGGATGTCGTGAAATATGATGAGTTCAGCTGTTTTGCTCAGAAAATTTGCAGAATAAATAACTTAGACTGAAATGCACAGCAGAAGATTAGTAACTAGGATTGTATCTTTTTTAATTAGCAGGAACAGTTCCCTCTTCAAACATATTCTCTTCTGCATCTTACAACAAAACCAGACTCAAAGGGAATGAACGAGACTTGGTTTCACAGTTGAGAAATTATTGAATATTCCAATGAACTGAGTTAAAATACTGAGGAGCAATTCAGCAAGCTGCAATAAATGCTTCAAGAATCAATTGTTAGTCAATGATACAGATAATCATGGTTAATGAGTCAGAATCTTTGGTACGTGTCAATTATTCCACTCGAAGCATTGAGCCTTTAGTCTTGCTGACATCTCCCTGGACAACTGGAAAGTTTGTGTCAGCAATTACTTCTATTATGAAAAAAAGAGAAATATTTATCATAATCTTCTGTGTCAAGAAGGCTCCTGACCTACTACACCAAAGAAAGAAGTTAAACAGAAGTCATGGATAATCAACACATATTTTTGATAAGATGAGCTACCAGAAAATTCAAGAACAGCACTACTAAAGTCCAAAGTTTCCTTCATAATCCAGAAGATGCACTAGTAGGTGCATTACATCTCCTGTTCTTGCAGAAGCACTGTGTAAAGAATCTATTACTGTCATAATAAGTGAGATCTGCTGATAGTCCAAATTGCTAAAAATTAATGGGAATTTTCTTGAAACATTCTGGTGTTAGAGTCAAATTTTCATAACTGCAATCAAAAATGGAAGAACAACAGGTGCCCTTATCAAACACTCATGACTTCTTGCACGAATGGGATTTAGGCTTTTGATGCATGTCATAAGCAATTCACCACTGTCCTGTTATTGCATACAGTCAAAATAATGAATATCATTTAAAGACCTAGAGAGCTACACTAATGTGTTGCTCTGACCTTCAAAAGGCTTCAAAAGGTAAGACAGACTTCTCTTTGATGAATTGGTGCACCAGTCACTTTTATTGAGGTCTTGTGTTGGACACACTCCAACAAGGGCCAAACTGACTGTGTGAGGGTAAGAGTACTCCCAATACTTGAACTCTGGATTACTGTATTTAGATACATTATGTGCACCTTCATGCTTTTTTGAGTTCAACTTCCCCACTCAGTTAAAAACCTTCATTCTAAACTGATGAAAAAATAAGCACTCCTGAAATGACTCACACTCAACACCCCAGACTGTTGCAGAAGTGGCTATAATCCTCAGGGAAATGGTGACAACTCAAGAAAAAACCACTCAAAACCAAAAACCAAACCCATTTATGGATATCTCTAGTAAAAAATTAAAAGTAGGCTTCAAAAAGATTATTTTCTTGGTATTGGGTTTTAAGTAAAACTCTACTGAATTGCAATACCATGAACAACTATTACTTAACATGAGAGAAAAAAACCAAAAAATCATCTCTGGATGAAGTAATAAATTTACTGAAACTGTGAAAGGGCAAAACTGAGGTTCTTCCTCCTTCCACAGTGAAGCAAATAATACAAATGTTTTGGCTACAAAGAATAAATATACATACAAATGAGGGCTCCAAGTTTTTGATACAAGGATATCTACAACACTTCAGTTTGTGCAAAACTGTTTTAAAGAAGGTTTCACAGTGCAACGGTTTCTCACTTAGTATACTGTTTGATCCATAGCCCCACTGTACTATCAATAGAAATAAAATGGCAAAATATGTCCCAAGGTGATTTAAAAGAGGTTTTTGACATTGACATCTTTTATAGGTTTTAGGGTCAAAACTGACTTCCTTGATTAACAGGCAGTTTACAGGCACATGTGTGGACAGAAATAACACACACTTCTGTGCATAGGAGGCTACTTCTGAACATTTCAAGAGATACTTGTAGGATCTAAAAATATGCCTTGTGAATTTTACATATAAAGTATTAAATATATATATTTAAAATTAAAATTTGGCTCACAGAAATAGAGAAAAGTTGTTTAGCTTTTCTACTCTGATATGTAACAGTAGAATATAGATGGAGAAGAGACCTAAAGATTTCATATGTATTACAGTAAAAAAAAGAGAATTGAAAAGATTATCAATGCTTCCCAGTTCTGCCTTAACAAATAGTACTTCTAAGTTGCAATTAATTTGTTTTCTGATAATAATCTGTAAATACTGGAATAGAATACACCGCCCTAAGTGCTCTAGAGTGATAAAAACAAATGAGGTTGACTTACAGCTTCTCATAGAAGTGTGATCTTAGGAAATTTATGTCATTAAGCAACAAATGCTATTAAAATGATATATTATTAGCAAAAGCCTTGTTCAAAATTGTAAGAAGTAAGGATTATAAAATCTGACCCTAAAACACGCCATATAAATTGTTCCTAAACTCTATCAATAAGCTCTGCAGTAGTATACTTCCCTAACTCCAGACTACATATTTCTACCCCTCCCCTGTGCAGGCACTAGCATATATAAGGGTATTTTCAGAGAATTTTGATCCAGTGCACAGATCTAGCCTCGGGAAACCCAAGAATCTGTGCCAGTGCTACAGAAGCAACAGTAACATGTTATATCAGGAAATGTAGGATGGACTTAGATCAACTTGATGGACCGAAAGTAAAACTGCCCCCAGAATACTTCAAGTGCCAGCACGACCGAGTCCCAATATGCTTTTTCATAACATGCTACCTAATTTTTCAAGTATATATTTTGAAAACATGCAAACTAATCACACTGATTACTGCAGTTCTTCAGCTTCTATGCATATAACTGTCTCTCCTTTTCTTTGTAAACTCAACTAGTTTGGAGTATTTGTTATAAGCCAAAAGCTGAACTTTACAGCATTTAAAAAACAAACTCCAAACTGCAAGTAGCATTAGAAGCTATGAAGGTAAATTTGTAATAGAATAAAAAAAAAAAAATTAACATGCGCATTGTGATTCAGGCCTTGGTAAAATTTATGTCAAATAGATCACTAATTTCAGTGGTTGTTGAAGATCAACAAGTATCTACCCATATTAAACTAACCATGAAATAAAGGGAAAAGAATGTAGTATTTTAAAGGGGAGCAACGTAGCAGATATTAGCATTACAAATTCTTGACAAAGAAAACTTCAGTTAAAATAGACTGGGCTTCCCGAAACACAACACTTAACCTAAATGAAACCAAGCCTTTGGGGTATATAAAAAAGTAATTTTAGTACAAAACAACAAAAATATTTTATAAACAATGGAACTGGCAGACTATTTGTAATCAAACATATACATAATTTCAATTTTTCAAAGTATATTTTAGATCCTAATGAGGACACTGAAAAGAAAATACAGAAATATATTTTTGTGTAGATACTTAGTTTTACAATTGTTCTAAGAAAGAACATGTTAAAATTTAAGACATTTATAATTGTTAACTCCCATATCCATACTGAGCACTTCTAACTAAATCAATACAGTAACACAAGTTCGCAAACTGCATTAAATTCCAGTTTAAGCGAGCCCTTTGCTTTGAGGGGATAAGAACAAAAGTTCTAAGTGAACAACACTCCTCCAACTCACTCCCAAATTATAAAGGAAAATCTGGAAGCTATCAAAAATGTGTATATATGTAACTACTGTTGAAAAAAAATAAACATCATAAATACTTAAACTGAGAATGACAATTACATGATAAAAATGTTCTCATGTGAATTCGCTAACAATTATAAGCCTTATCCATCATTTTTACTTCTTTCAAAGGACATTTATAGTTTACCCATTTTGAATTGAAAGCTTTTAAAACTTGTGCGAAGAACTTTTTTTTTTTTTTTTTTTTTTTTTTTTTAATAAGACAAAAACATTTTTGTTATACTTAGGAGAATAATATTGTATATAACTTTGATGAGGTATCAAAAAAACACAAAACCTTTAAAGTGTTCATTTTTTATTAGATGCCTTAGGACTACATGGATTTAAGTGTTTTGATAAAAAAGACTACCATAACAATAAAAGAGGAGTAATTTGATGGTTTATTTACTCGTTATAACCTTTAGAAAGTGTCAAGCCTTCTTTAAAGTGTTTGCTTCAGGCTGTAGTTTTACAAGATGGGCTGTGGATTGGTCAAGCCCCTCGATTCTTGACCCTGAACAGATTTAGGAACAGAGTACAGCTGGCTCATGTCCAAGCAGCCAAAACTGCTGCTAGGTACTTTTATTATCTTTTTCAAACTCATAATCTACCTCCTACAAAATTGCACATCCCATTTCTCATGCAGGTCAATCAAACAGTACTCATAGAAACTACAGCTGCTGATTGTTTCATACCATAATTAGAACTTCATGAACTAAACAGTCTAGTACAACTTTTAGTAGACTGCATGAATAACCTTCTTCAGTTTTGTTTCCAGGACAAATGTTAAAGGAAGAGAAAATATTTATAACAGTTTTATTCAAACTTTAGTTCCTGATATAATATTTTTGGATCTTAGTAGTTACAAGAGTTAACCAGAACCTTTAGTAACGATATATTTGGGATGTATTCTAAAAACTTCCCTTTTCCAGAAGCAGAGAACTAGAAATGTATTCCAACCACCTCTTTTCCTCTGGAAATCTTTCATTGCTCTATTCTTGATTCTACTGCATAGGCTGTAAGTGCTCTATATTTAAATAAATCTCATCTATTGAAATTTATTCCTTTAAATGCTTACACTGATACTTACAATGCTCTTCTCTCCAACTTCACGTAATCACTTACTAATCAAAAGCTGCATTATTTGCTGACCCAGAAGTTGCAAGCCAACACACTCCTTACTGACTTTAATAACAATGTTGTGTATGTCACAGTCATCAAATCCATAAACTTCAGTACAGCTTATTATTTTATAATCACACAGTTACTTCCCCCCCTTTTTTAAATATTCAGCTTTCCTTGTTTCTGTCATTCTGCTAAAAACTACCCTAAATTTACACTTAAGCAGAAAATCCAACTCTGTTAGGATTTTTTTGTTCTGTTTCCTCACAGACTGCATTAGTGGTGTCTTGTTTGCCAGCTTCTAGGTAACGAACAAAAAAAAAAAGCCACCCACATTTCTATTCTGTGTTATCATTGTTTCTCCCTCCATCCTGAATTTCCTTTTTAACTCTGTCCTTTAAGAAAATGAAATCAAGCTCTTCACCATTCTTATTATTTGTTAGCAGTTAAAATTGTTGCTTGCAATCTCACCAAAATCCTTCATTTCCCTAGTATCCTTTATTGCTAGAAAATATTTTTCTTACTTTCTAAAATAGTAATTGTCCTCATGAATACAAACTTCAAAATACAGTATTAAAACATTTCTTTCTTCCATGATTCTATGTTTATCCTATGTAACAGCCTGAAAGTAACTTTAAGCTATTTAATTTTTAAAAAAAATTAAAATGTTTATATTTATGCAAAAGTTTCATTCAGCCTCACGTTTCTGGTCACTGTATATTACTGTTTCCACAGAGCTGCCTATACAGCTACAGCAGGTGCCTCTGATGCCCTTTTTAACTTCTCTGCTATTCCACACATGTGTAGGTGGTTCTTCTGTAGAACAAGCCTCCAACAAGGTTTAGCTTTAGGTCTATTGTAATGCTTCTGGGTTTTTTTAGGCCTAGATACAGGACAACTAATATTACTGTTATGATCATAACTGGCATGTCCACCAATATTGTAATACCACTAATAACTCAAGTTTAGTCCTTCTGCTTTGCTCCTTCTGGTAAGTAAGTTTATGGTTTCATCAACTTTCTTCACTCCATACATCAAAAAGCAATTTGCCTTTTGGGCCCAAGTGACATTTCCAAATACTAAGGTATACTGCAACATTCAATTTTCATCTCAATACTGAACTTGCCCATCATATCTGTGAAACACTGCTAAACAGATGAGTTAGCTCAGCACAATTACGTACATCTCTTCCATTCCAGAACAGACCCACTCAGGTATGTGCTACACTCCACAATGTGCTATACAGTGCTACGCTGTGCAGTACAAACCCCTTCACAGATGCTAGAAAGCAGAAGTACATTTTAGGAATCATGGAATCACAAAATGGTTTGGGTTGGAAGAGACCTTAAAGATCATCTAGTCCCAACCCCCCTGCCATGCTTCCACTAGCCCCGGTTGCCCAAAGCCCCGTCCAACCTGGCCTTGAACCCTTCCAGGGAGGGGGCAGCCACAGCTTCGCTGGGCAACCTGTGCCAGGGCCTCACCACCCTCACAGGGAAGAATTTCTAATCTAAATCTATCCTCTTTCAGTTTAAAACTGTAAGCCCTCACCCTGTCCCTACACTCCCTGATACAGAGTCCCTCCCCAGCTTTCCAGTAGCCCTCTAAGTACTGGGAGGCCAGTATAAGGTCTCCCTGGAGCCCTCTCTTCTCCAGGCTGAACCCCCCAACCCTCTCAGACTGTCCTCACAAGGGACATGCTCCAGCCACCCGATCAACTTTGTGGCCTTCTCTGGACCCACTCAAGCAGGTCCGTGTGCTTCTTATGTTGAGATCCCAGAGCTGGACCCAGCACTGCAGGAGCGGTCTCATAAGAGCAGAGCAGAGGGGGAGAATCCCCTCCCTCGCCCTGCTGCCCACCCTGCTCTTGATGCAGCTCAGCACACGGGTGGCTTTCTGGGCTGCGAGCGCACATTGCTGGCTCACAGGCAGTTTTCCATCCACTAATACCCCCCAGTCCTGCTCTCCATCCACTCATCACCCAGCCTCTATTTGTGCTTGGGATTGCCCCCTTGCACTTGGCCTTGTTGAACTTCATGAGGTTCACACAGGCCCACCTCTACAGCTTGTTCAGGTCCCTTCGGAATGGGACGGAGTAGTTAAGGGTGAGCAAAACTCCTTCACATCCTCCCTCTAAGAAAACTTAGAAATAGACCACTGTGCTGGGGAACTTGGATTAGAATAGTCAAATCATAACAAAGGTAGAGTAAGAGGAATTGAGATAAACTTGCTCAAATCTGAAAGGAAGAGGCTCATAGAGCTCTGTAGCACTAGGGTGAGCTACAGCAACCAGAAACAACACAAGGTGAGGTGTTGTGAGAGCCATCATGTCTGCATAATGACAACAGACATGATTCAGGTTTGTCTCTTTTAGCAAATAATTAAATATTCTTCTCATATTTTCTTTCTCAATGACTGCTCATCCATCAGCATGGAAGTGGGTAAGCACAAAAAGGAGGCCTAATTTACATCAAAACAGAAGGTAGAAGACAGGGACAGGAACTAGGAAAATAGGGAAAGAAAGAGAGGGAAAAAAGCATTACAGGCAGGGAAGAAGACTACAGTCAATAACAGCAAAAGGATAGGACCAACTAACCTTTAAAGAATATTTCTGTTCACAACACGGAACTAATTCCAGAAGTCTTGAGACCCTGCATTCCCGTGCTGTGAGCACAGGTAGGAAATTCCCTGGCAAATCAGACCCCTCATCCCCGCTCTGGTGACTGATTTTAAGACCACCTGCTATGTCAACATACTCCTTTGGCTCAAACAAGGGAGAAGGTTTCTATAGCGCTTCACAGTAAACAGTAGGATGGCAACTATCCATGTCAATATGGCTTCAATTTACAAAATTCAGGGATGAGGAGATTCCAGGGTTCTAAAAGGAAATATTTAAAGAATCCTATATTAAAATATTTACTTGAACACAGAAAATGTTTTATGCCCTTTCTAATTCTAATGTTCTTTAATACAACATAGATTCCTTTTATAGTAAAGAAAACATTACCTGGTGAGAAATATGAGAAAATTTGAGAGCTGGGAAACCATTTCTTAAAAAGTATTTTAGTTAAAAGATAAGCACTACCAAGTTCTATACCATAACTGCCCAAAGAGAAGTGAGCAAAATCTATTCTTTGTAATCTTTACTGAAGAGCATCAAATCTTATAAACTCAAGGCACAAATGACAGTATCTCTAGTATTAGCCAGACTTTGTGATGCCCCAGTTAACACCAGAAAGAGCCTCAACAAGCACTTCTTATCAGGTATGGAAACAGGTCACTGAAACTTATCCTTTGCACCAAAGAAAAATATTAGTAAAATTTTAAAAGTCATTACTGAGATTTATCTTTCTTGTGTTCAGGTAATCAACACCTACACAGCTCCAACTGCTACTAAAACCACTCATATCCCCAGGGCATTAGAATACATTCCTATTGAAGCAAGGAAGAATTTCCTTGATTTCTTATGTTTACTTACTTTTCTGACTAAAGATGGTTTTTTTTGTATCTAGGACAAGAAAGAACATAATTCAATACACCATATACGTGCTTTCTTGATCTTTCAAACATTATCCTTAAACCTCATGTCAGTTGTCCTACATGCATTGTACTTCAGAAAGCATTAAAGACTTCCAATTTCACCTGCTATGCCGCAACTTTATACTGTCAAAATTAATTATATTTATCCCTTAAGAATCATCTCTTATTACTCAGCAAAATGAACTCAGCTGACTGCAGAGCAAGGCTGACAGACTTTGGAACAAAGTGAATGGGATGCCCACCACTAAAGAATCACTGGGCTGCTTGGTGCTAAAGCTAAACTGGCAAAAAAATAGGACATTCAAACTATTGGTGTGTGAAGTAATCCCTGAGTGGTATGGAAAAGAGAAATATAATTTTTTGTAGCTTTTAATTACATACATATTCATATTAAGAACAAAGACTCCAAGAACAGCCAAAGGAATAACGTGAAGCTGTATCAGGTATAACAATTTAAGCTATGTATTCTCCAGAATAAACATGCACAGCTATCATTAACTGGGATTTTATCTGTAAAATAGCAAGTCACTCATGAGCAACTCCTTTAAATTATTTTTATTTTGAAAGTTGAACTATAGCTAGATGTTTAGTCAAGAAAAGTGAAAAATAGATGGTTTAAAGTAACTCAGTGCATTTATTTAAATAAGCATATTTGGAAAAATGAAATTTCTACTTTAAAATAGTCTCCTATGGTATCAGCTATGGATTGTATCAAGTCTCTCAAAAACAGTTAATATTTAATTGCCTTGGGTTTAATTTTTATCTGTCTAGCTTTGCATAGATAATTTCATCTGCAAATTTATTTTTATTAATTTGAATTTATACTGCAGTACAACCAACCATTCAAGGCAGTTTATTAAACTCAAAATACATGATAGTTCCTGCCCTGAAGAGACTCCTGTCTAAGTGTCAAGCAAGACCAACAATGGGAAGAAAACCAGAAGTGAACAGAAGTAAAATATCTTGTCTAAGGTCAAGCCACAGGTCAAAGACAAAACTGAGAGTAAATCCACTATACTGGCTATACCGCCTCCATCAGGCTATCAGTCCACTGTGAGCCTCACAAGCAACTTGGGAAGGAAGTGGCAAAAGTTGTAAGAGACCAGCAGAAATTTTACTTCACTCTTATGCAGATGATACAGTTTAAGTTTACGTGCTTCGCTCTTGCCCATGGAAAAATTACCACGGTGCAAGCCAAGTACTATAATTCTCTGAGATGGCACTGTATTTCAGTCTGTGCACTACCTTTTTCTCAGAGTTGCTTATAAATTTACAGAAAAACCTCATGTTGGTTGAACCTGTAAAAGAATCATAGCTAAAATCAGGAGAGGATTTTTGTAGGGTTTGCCTTTTTTTTTTTTTTAAGAAAGAACATCCATACAGAGTTCTACTTGAAAAAATAAAAATGAGTGGCAGTAGGCATTGCTATACTATTCTATAACCCTCTTGTTCAAAATATTAAATATTTTACATTCCAGTTTTCAAACATACTAAGCAAGCAGCCCTGAACTGATTGATAAAGCAAAGCAAATAAAAATGCATTCAGGGATACTTTAAGATTTCAAATTGACTATCTGTAAAATGCTTCACTTTTTTTTAACTTAAATTTCTAACTACAAACAGGTAAATATATTTTTGGGGGTGGGGTGGTGAAGGAAGGCATAGACATTTTAGAAATTTAGGGCTATGCCTTAACTATGGAATTGGCTCATGGCATTAGCATCAATTTTGAAACTAAAAATACCTTTAAGCCAAAAGTTTGCTCACTATCCTGAGGCAACCTTTTATAAAATCACAGTCACTTATTCCTGTAGTATAGCAGACACAAAACAAACAAAACAAAAAACCCCAAAAGATGAAACTCCATAGCCCTCTATAAACATTTTAAGCTCTGACCACGTTCGTTAAAAATGCAAAGTTATCAATGTAAATAGCATTCAGCTAACAGATCTTACAAGGAAAAGTACACCCCAATTATTATTATTATTATAAAAGTTAAATTCGTCAGTCTTTGCTTTTTAATACAAAATTAAACTAGACAAAACACCACCATTGCAACAAAAGTCTTGGGATCAGACTGTGCTGAATTTCAGCAATACTGCACCAAGAAAGTAGGATCACGCAGCTTTATCCTTGGATTTTTTTTTTTATGGCAGTCATTCTTTTGTTTATGTTTTTTAAAGAGAGGATATTATAGCATTTAACTTAGATCAAAATAAACATAAATCAAGCATGTCATCAATACTAATATTTTAAAGGTAATAATACACATCTTTTGAACAGGTCAAATACATGAAATTTAGAAAGATATACTTTAGGGCTTTCAAAAAACACAACCGTTTTGAAACACTAAGGAGAGAAATAGAAACAAATGTTCACATACACACAACTGAAAAAGCAACCACAGAAAGATATAACTGAAAAATTAACCACAGAAATATATAGTTGCCTTCAACAGCACAATTTTACCTTAGTGCTACAAGATGATTCAACTCATATTTCAAAAACAAAACACCTCCATCCCAATACTCAAAATGCTATTACTGTACGGCTCTAGCTTTAGAGTTTAGCAATATAAAAATGGTGAAATAAAATGCATTTGGTTATCACTCTAGCTCTTTGCCTTCTTCAGTAATTCTGAAAAGCACAGGGAAACAGATAAAAATAAGTCAAAAATCACTGCTCTTCTGACAAATGGTAAATCAATCTATGAAATGAGAAAGACTTATATGGACTTGGCAATGACCTGGATTCTCCTTCTTTTCATATCAAAGGCTGCTCATAAAGAACTACAGTGAAATACAAAAGTTTAATGCAGATTATTTTTGTCAATAGCCTGGTGATCAGCTGCAGCAGCTTTGTACATTATTATGTTGTCTTTGTGCTGTCTACAGAGAAATTTTTAATACAGACACTGACTAAACCTGTGATATTTTAAAACAAAATCCTACTTGCCAAATTACTTAATATAGCATGAAGTTTACCCATACTCCTGCAACATTTTCTATTATTACATACAGGAAAGCAGAAATAAGACAAAGAAACACTAAAACCAAATATAAATACGTTTACCCTTCTTATACGCAGTTCTTCTATTGCCTCCAGTAAACTTGTTTTAAAGTCCAACAGTCGAATGGAAAGCAATGTCTCTGATGGGCTTTGAAGAGTAGAGTCAAGTGCCTGTGTTTTAAAGTCTTCATCCATTCTTCAAACTTGTTTCTGCAAAAGAAAAATGTGTATTTCCTCTCCAGTTTATCTTTAAGAGAATATTCAAACTGCAAAACCTGAAAATACGGAAACAAATTCTTTTTGCAAAGAGTAAAACTACTAGTTATAACCATTATGCAATTAACAATATTTTCATTTTAAATTAGTGTGCGATACTGTAAAAGAAAACAAACAGCTTTATCATTAATTCACTGCATTAATTTCTTTTTCCTCTTCATTTTTGGCTTGGTTTTAGTTTTAAACAAAGACTGTGATAAGCATGAAAAAAGTAGTGCGGGTTTTTCTCCCAGAGCTACTGCCCTGCACTGGCATGAAGATACTGCAACACATTAGGCCTACACGAAAAAGTAACCACCTATCTTCAAGATTTCAAAAATCACAAGACCAGCTCAATTTTAAAGACAACCTTCAGACTACCTTAAAATTATGAACTAAAGGCAATATTCATGGTTTCTGCTTCTGATTTTTAACAAGAAAACTTTCCGGCTCTGTTCCCACAAGATCAAGTATCAAAATGTTGTACTCTAAACTAGCTACATCAACTGTTGTCAGGCAAGGATTTATGCCAATATAAGATCCAGGTGTCTCTGTAGGGACAAAGCATGTTTGTTAGCGACATCAGAGATGATTACAACACTCAGCATTTGATTTACAAAAAGATAACAACTGTACATATTTCAGCTGTGCTTTCCAGATTATATTTTTTTAATACTTGAGACTGAATTTCCACCAGTCCACTAGAATACATATTGCTATCCCTTCCCAGAGACACCCCATGTGTGTTTCTGGACTAAGAATTAAAGAGGTAGAGTTACGACTGACCTGGCCACTGCCACAGAACCCTTAGGAAGGAATTCCTGCAGGATGAACAGAGACCTGGTCTGTATCATGGGGCCATAACAACTACAAATCAGAGCTCACCACTTTTTCTGCTGTTGTCTAAATAAAACCCTAACATAGATCAAATTTAAGCTGCTTGGTCATGGATAATAGATTGATTCCCTGCTTAGCTGCCCCACCACAGAAGTTATTCTAAGTTACTGAAATAACGGCTTTGCTAACAATAAAAAAAAATAAATTAAAAAAAAAAAATCAGGCTCATTTTTGTCTTCCATTTTAAAACATATGATTAATAATGAACTGTCCAATATGAAATATTTATATAAGTTCTTTTGTCAGTGTCAAAATGTTTATGTCTGAAGGATTTCTGAAGAGGCAGTAAACAGAAGTCTGAAAGAGAACCGTGTACTAACATGTACCACTTTGGGCAACAAATCTGTTGTGTCAACGTGTCACTATGAATCAGGCCCTGTGCAGCCAATCTGCATATATTTTTCAGACACAGTTTGGGCCCAGGTTGGTGGTTTGGTTTGTGTCTGCTTTTTTGTTTGTTTGGGATCTTTGTGTTTTGTGTTTTTGTTGTTTTGTTTGTTTGGTTGGTTGGTTGGGTTTTTTAAGTAAAGCATTAGGATACAAAAAAAAGCCACTTTTTTTTTTTTTTTTCAAAGAACATAGAATTGATAAAGTCTGATCCTCCCAAAAGCACATTAAAAAATTAGTTTCTTTCACCCAAGTTTCCAAAATTGTTTCCTTACTGATGGATGTTGTCCCACTAACTCATGAAGCAGTACTACAAAAACTTTTGTCTATCACGTATTGGGAGATTATCATAGCTACAAAACTAATAAAAATGCTAATATTATGCACAATAGATTAGGCACAGCGCCATTTGACTTCACCTTTAATCATGCTATATTCTGATCTGAAGGGTAAGATTTTGCAAATATAATGTTAAGACACGGTGCATGCTCTAATTCTATTGTCAGCTGATGGTACCGGCTCGGAGTTGGGGGATTCTACAGTGATGAATTTCTACAAGACAGTACTGTTACCAAATTGAGAATCCCGGTAGCCTGTGTTAATACAGGGTGTGTGTGGGTGGGTATATTAAAAAAAAAAAAAATAATTTCAAAAAAAGAGTGCTTGTGAAAAACTTGACACAAAAAAAATGGATGATCAGCTCTGGGATTCATCCTACAAAGGTAGGTGCACTTGAAGTGCATTTCAGTTATGAAATAATTTCTATGCAAGTCAACCAGTAGAAGAATGTGTATTAACCGATACACACTAGGGCTTGCGATTTTCCTTCCCATCACAGAAGCAATCTGACAATTATTTTCTCCAGGGGATATCTTCAAACTAATGCTACACTCTAAGGGATGGAAGAAAATGGGCCTCAGGCATCCATGGGCTTTCTCTCAGCTCACTGATCTCAGCAGGGGCACTTGAC
>NW_020799103.1:3213275-3230775 GCF_003259725.1 Athene cunicularia | reverse complement strand
GTTTAAATATCAGCTTTTATTGCAGAGGAGTAAAACCAGATTTGACTTGAATCCATTTTTATCTTAAACATGAGATAAATACTTAAGTTCTATTATAAGTTTATAAAGTTATAACTTACATATAACTTTAGAAATTAGGAATTAGAAAGCAAGCAGTCAGCTATACCAAAGGAGCATAAGAGCCCAGACTCCACGATTAACACTAGGAAGAGCTCACCAGAAAGCGCCAGAAAAAAAAAGCAGGTGTTCATATTTTTCCAGATTCCAACCATCACATCTGTCTCACGCTGGCTGCATAAGCCAGGTGGGATCCCTCCATGACAAGATAACCTACTGACACACAGGGTCATAACATCTGGACTATAAAACAACTTGGTACATTGCCTATGTAGAGACAACAACAAGACAAGAAATTTACAGTAAGCTTCATTGTGTAAGAACCATTGACTTGTTAAGAATCTGTAAGTAAAGGTTTATGTGGCTTAAAATGTATTTTACCAGATCAAGAGAGTTACAGCATCTTAAATTTCTTGGGTTCAGTTTAATTAAAAAAAAAATAAATACCTGAAGACAGCACTCTATCACAAGTGACTTTTTTTTTCTATTTTAGGTTCAGAGATTTTCTGTAGTTAGGGTTATTTATTTTTAAACATTTACAGGCTGAAAAAAATTGCATGCACTTATGTTTATCTTATCTTAGTTTTTCAATTTAGGGCTTTATAGAAAAAATAAGTTATTTTTCATTTTCAATAGAAGGTTACAATTTTTCTCCTCCATTCCACATCTTCCAACAAGATTAAATGCCCTCCTTTTAGAGCTACGTTTGTGTACACCAGACATCACCCACACCCAACCAGCCCACAATTCATCTGTACGGGTCCAGAAGGTGCAACTCCTTTGAGTTTTGAAGAAGCTGTGCTGGCAGGTTACTGTCACACTGGGAGCTCCCTTCAGGTTCCAGAGTGCTGACAAGGGTGCAGTGAGGGACTCGGAGGATAGCAGGATAGAAGATACTTTCTTGAATGAGGTGTGCTGGTTTAATTCTCTATTTTGTTGCCTTTTAAGGTTGTGTGGCTTTTGGGAATTGTTTTGGTTTTTAGCTGAGAATGAGTCCATTCACATGTGCAAATCAAACTACACAAATAACCTAAACATTTCACAAAAATGCAGGTTCTGGAAAGAAGGCACTACCTCTAGCAACCACAAAAATTACGTATCTATATACAACAGGGTGCCATTTAACAAAAGTATTTCCTTCCTACAAGAGAATCCACCATGCAGCTCAAATTTTAAAGATGTTCTTCTACAGTTTTGTTAATAATATTACTAATTCTACTCACTGTCATCTGTTATCATTATGATGCAAAAATCATGATAGCATCCTACAAAAAAAAAAAGTATTTCCTTCAGAGTCTTCTAAAACTTTAAGAGTTAATCAATTTTCAAAAAATCCCAAACTTTTCAGCTTTAAAAAGTGTATTACCAGCCTTTTAAGACAATTCATTTCTAAAAGCTAAGATTAATACACCAGTATATTGGTTTTCACTTAGAATGAATTATGTGTTCTTCAAAACAGAATATCAAGACCTGGACTCTTTAAAATCTCTCAAAACAAGACGACAATAAAAATATAAGATTTGTATTTTTGTAGTCATATAATCTTAAATAAAAAAAATTCAGAGGATGGTGGGACAGACTTGTGGGTTTTGAATACAGAAGACTATGATTTACTGGAATTTTACAGTAAATCGGGTAGTATGTCAATGAAAATTAAAGGACCACTTTATACTAATTTTAGTTCTAAATTGATTTATACTAAAATTCCATAGAACTGTCCTTTATTTATATATTACATATATATTACATAAATGTAAGTTTGGTGACCATACACTTAATGTAAGAACAGCTGCCCCAGGTCAGGCAAGGGGTCCTTCTACCTCACTATTTCATCAATAACAGACAAAAATCCAGTTGTAATCCTCTTCTATTAAATTAAAGTCATTCTTCTCCTTGACCTTGCAACTACAGGATTTTTAAATTACCCCAGAGCGCTAACTTGGAAAATTAAAAAGCAACTAATGTGTTGCTTTTTGTAGTATGAGAGTCAAGTACCACATCACCATCAGCATGCAGTTTATGTTTTGACAATACACCTTGAAGACTGGTGGAACCAGTCTACTTCAAGGCTTTTCTGCAGAATATTCTCTATCCCTTTACTCATAGATTAATAATACTCCGCTGTATCTACTCTATCTACCCTTTTCCATGCTCTTTCCTAGAGTTAGAGTTTACACTTTTATTAGTTTACCTTAACAAAATGGGACAGAAATGTCTAGAGGGCTCATGACAAATTCTGAAACAGATTGTGCATATAGTATATAAAGTGTGTTCTTTGCTGTTCTAACAGCTGAAGACTTAGAATAACAGATTTATCCCCTATAGTAGATATCCCACAGTTCAGCACATTTTATCCAAGGAACAGATTTGTGAACTTGCTATTATTCCTTATTTTCCAAAGACAAAATAGTCCTACTCACATCAAGTTGTTCTTATCTATGGTATTAGAAACTTCTGGACTAAATTCAACAGGATTTAACTGCAAGATAAATGCAAAGATTTTCATTCTGGGAGATGTACCCTTGTTCTAAAGTTGCCTTTGTCAAAACCCAGAAAAGTATCACATCCTTTGAGCAGGGAGATCAACATTACCTCCATAATAGAGCACAACAATTGTCCTTAACAACATGCCTTAGAATCCTTCCTGAGAAAACTATAATTAGATACCAGTAATCTGAGACAATAAATCCAAGACAATCAAAAATACCATGGTTAGGCATGCTATATGTATACTCATAGTATGACAACAAAAAAAATGAAGGAAAGCTGAACACCACATTCCTGAGAAGACCAAATTGATGACCCAGAAAGCTTATGGGAAAGTTCCCTCTGTGAGTTTTTTATTTCATGTCCAATACTTGATTTTGAGAAGATAATAGCTGTTTCAAGCAATTAACACAGTGCTCTAATTCCACTTTTTAGATTATAATCCAGTAATGATTACTTCCATCAAATACAGAGCTATAGTGAACATAACCAGAAGAGTGGAGTTTTTAAGCATGTTTTGTCAGTTACTCCAACATCTGAATTAGCTGCCTGTTGACTTTTGGATGAAATTTAAGAGATTGGAACTGCCTGTCCAAGTATTATATTGCTTGGGATCTGCACTTTCACTCATTACAAGAGTTTCTCTTCAGTAATTTGAATTCTGTTGATGAAAACATATCTTTCACAAGTTAACCAGCCCAGGCGCTTTCCAAAAACAGGCGATTAAAACTTCCATATCATATAAGTTGGTTAGTAGGTCTAACAAACACAGAAATACATTTTCAGAACCCTTACCTTCTGTAATAAAAAATAATTACATAGTATATTGTATCTTTTATAGGACAATATTATGGTAAAACCATAGATAATAACAGAAGATTTTTTTCACCCACCAGTAAAAAATATTAAGAAATTAGCAGAAAAAAAAAAAATCTTAATTCATTTCAGCTCAAATTAAGAGGAAAATGTAAAACAGTTGCACTCTAAGACTATAAAAATGTGTACCTACTTACAACATGTTTGTATGTGAGCTTAAATTCCTCTCCCTAAACTTCCAATCCTAGTATTTTTCAAGATTTAGTCGTTTCAAATTTTCACCTATTAGTATAGAAACATTTAACTGTTCAAGGGATGAAGAGTACCCAGGTTTACTCAAATCTTACAGGCACAGAAAAATCTAGAGGTCTTTTCGAGTCGAAAAGCAGTCTACCTTCGTTTTAAACACCATACTGCCACCTAGTCGACAACCCTATGAACTACGCTGTCCTCCTACTTAATGCACCGCAATTACAGCTAAAGCCATGAAATAAAAGTTAAATCGTTTCCTAAAAATACAGTTGTGCAAGGATTAAGGTATCAGAAGCTGTGAGAGCTCCAACTAACTTACTCGTCCAGTAGAAGTACTCTGGCAGCACAAAGGAATCAGCAACTTCAGGTTTTAGTACTCATTTGCAACATGTCACTAGCTGCAAAAATTGCTGACGTGTTAAGGTAGCATTCCAATGTGGTAGTTGCTACTTTTTTGTAGTTATAGTTGTGAAATCACTATATCAAGTGTAAAATAAGGAAATGATTAGACTCAGTACCATAAAGTAAGGGTTCGGTAAAAAAAAAAATATATTAACATTAAACAGATTTACACTGAGGAATGTACTGGTGAAAAAAAAATCACTTGCATGTTAGAAATGTAAAGATCTGTGAAATTCAGTTTTATCAGTGAAAGAAGGCTGTCTGCTATGGAAGCATCATTCAGAACCATGTTGAGCTGTGGAGTGTCTCTTACATGACAGTCTCATTAAGGGGAATAAATTGCTCTCTTGGCTAAATCTAATCCAAAAGATTAGGGACATGGCAGCAGGAAAAGCAAACACAATCTCCTGTGTCAGCAAGTTCAGGCACTACTGATATTTAACTTCTTTCCAACATTTTGGAAATATCTATTTTATATTCAGAAAGATTTGCCTAAAGGCTGGTTTGTGGGTTTTTTGCCTTCTCTCCTCTTTTAAATGTTTCTAAAAAGAAGTACTACCTCTTATTCTTCAACCATTCCTCAAAATAATTTATACTAACATTTCTATTAAATATTTTGGGATCCCTATGATAAAGGTTCAAAAGGAAAGTAATTATTATCTCAGTGGAGCATAATACGATAAGAAAATAGTTTCTTTTCAGCCTGAGCACCATAGATAATATTATCAGTGAAAACAAAAAAAAAATCCTGTTTCATAATTAGAACAATTTCCTGATTCTATATATGTGCATCCTGGTAAACGTTAGTGTAAGGACGTCTCTGCAGCACCAGGTTTGGAACAGCTCCCACAGGAGGTCGGGAATGGCAGAAGGCAAGGAGCAGCCTTCTACCAGGACACAGTTTTCTGTCTCCTCCCCATGCCACAGCATCCCCTAAACTCCAGGACAACAGAGAGTGCAGAAACCAGGCAGATGTTCTTCCCTCTCTTTGGGTACCCAGTCTAATACACAATCAACAAGTACAGGATTTTTTGCAGGACAGAAGACAGAATGCATGACATTTCTGAAAAGATGCGTTAGAAGACCACAATTACATGGCACAATGATAAAAACTTGAATGCAAAAGGCACAGGAAACCAAAACAGCAACACTTAAGATGAGACATAAATATACTGCAGATGGTATTTTTAGAACTTTCTCATGTTAGCCTTCACCAAGAACACGAGAGGCAATGTGACTGAGACCTTACTAGAAATACTCAGTAAATATGGATATTTTACATATTTGTTCAAATTCCTAAGTGAAAGTCAAGATTTAAACTTTACTACTGAGGATAAATTTTGCAGCTTGAAGCACTCTACTGTTGGCTACACGCACAGTTGTTTTTTTTCAGCTAAAAGTTATCATCATGACTACGGTGACTTGCAACTGGCACTGGGGCGTCAGAGAAAACTAAACCAGAAAAGACACCCCATTTTCAAACCAGGAACACTGCTCTGTAGTTACCTGTGAGCTGAAACACACTCTAAGTCAGACACAAGCAATGCAATAAACATCAAATAAACTAAGTGAGGGAACATGTGCAAGTGTAAGGAGAGAAAGAGGAAAAACTGTCTTGTATTTTTTTGTCCATTTGGATTCAGAACAGACTTGGAAAAGGTGTCCCTGACAGAAAAGATGCACCAGGTATTAATGTATTTTCCTCACAAACCTGTAGTATGGTGAAACTGTTCTTATGCTGAGAGGCAAGCAGCCTGGCTAGAAGCTTAAATAAGTATTTCCAGACTTTGGATGGGGCATTGAACAAACAAATCCATATGAAAAGCAAGAGACTAAACCCTACATAATAAAAATGAGGAAAGACAACACTGTCTCTGGGACAGGCCCAAGATTATTAACAGCGCTGGGGCCTCCCAGGCCCGGCTGGAAAGCTGTTTGGGGTTTTTTTAAATCTTGTTTTCCCCCCCAGTTCTACCGGGGCAGCGCCAGGTTATTCTCTAGCAGGAAGAGCCCCCCACCAGGCAGCAGGAGCCCCCCGGCTTACCCCTTCCCCGGGCAGCGGCCGGGGCTGCTGCGGGGCCCTGCCCGGCCCTTCCCGCCAAGGCCGGCGGCGCCTTCCCCGGGGGCAGGGCCGCTCCCCTCAGCGGGGCCGCCCGGGCGGAGCGCCCCTCGCTAGCACCGTTCATTTGACTCTGGCAGCACTACAGAGCCGGACACCCTTTTCGGTCAGAAATACAAACCTCCCTGGAAGCGAGCAGTACTGCCAGCCCTCGTCCCCTTCCCGGCGCGGAGCGCTGCGGCCCTCACACCCAGCTCCCCCCGAGGGAAGGCGGCGCGCTCAGCGCCCAACTACCGCACCACGGCAGGGAGACCCCTGAACACACCCCAGGTCCTTCCCTCTGCCCTCTACTGACACCACGCGTAAATTCATTTGCCAAGTGAATGGGACCCAAAGATGATTTTTTTTAATTTTTTTTTTTTTTTTTCTCCATAGGCATATCTGGTTTTTTACCTCGTCTCCTCCATCCCGCTACGTAGTTGTGAAGCGGACGAGTATTTTGCTGCAGGTTTGTACTACAGGTGAACTGCTGCATGGAAGAACACCTAGATACAAGAGGAAGAAAGGGGATACAAAGTCTTACAACTCAGGCAAAGCGTAACACTATAATGTGAATATGAGCCCTATAATGAAAATGTACGCAGGAACTTACTTGTTGAGGATTTACATCTAACATGGAACGCAAGCCTAAGTCATCTAATAACCGGCTGTGTGGGTCCATTACTTTTACTTGATCAAACTTGGAAGAGGCAAAAAGAAAACAGATAACAAACATGAGAAATAAATAGGTTTCCAGTAACTATTTCATTTCCCGGACAAGGGGAATAGAATGATCTAAGTGACTTGCAGAAATATATGTCCTATCTTAAAAGAAAAAGGTAATATAGGAACCCTTTTCACTTATTTTCCTCTCTATGCTAAAATACAAATATAAATGTTGAAAAAAAAATCTTTTTGACTCGTTTGCATTTCACCTGGAGTACTGTCTTCAACGACAGCATGAACTTCCACGAAAGTATCACTTCTGTAAATTGTATAGCACAAGTGTCTTTCAATAAACTTAATAGCAAAGAGTTATGTATATTTAATTTTACACAGAAATCACATTTTATGGAAAGATAAAACAGTCAGTGTGGAACGAGCTGGGTTTTTTTCCCCCCTGAAATCCTGTGACTGACTTGGCAAAACCTAAAATACTTATTTGAAACAATGATACCTGGAAATGTAATATTTTCCAAAGTACAATTCAGAAAGCATTCTTTTGCATAAGTTTTGAAATATGTCATCTAGATCTACCAGACAGGGACATAATTTGGACTGTCACCAGTAACATGAGATTTATTCCTGTCGAGGCCACAGCTGGAAGCTAAAAAAAAATGAACAGTGCAAAGGGCTCACTCACCTTCATGCTGGTATTTATAGACAGTGCTACAAATGAACACCGGATTAGTATATATAGCGGCTGCTGGAAATCATGCTGGTTTGTGATTCAGCACAGCACTCCAACCTTTGAAATACATTTGATAGTTTAAGTAGATTAACATGCTAAGCAAACCTTTATCACTGCTCTAATGGTTTCCACTAGGAATTCTTACACCATTAATCAGATACATTCATACTTTTAAAAAAATCCCTTTTTGAAGGAAAGTCAAATTATTGTTAAAATACTTCTAATGGAGCCTCTATATAACTAATATCTTCAGATGTCATCTCAAATCTGCACCAAACTTTATTATAAATACCGATTTAGATCATGTGCACATTTTTTAAATACAATGTAGATTTGATAATGAAACATGCCAATCAAATGCTATGCTTCAGAAAATGCCTTTTCTCTCTCAGCAGGTGCTACTGCTAGACTTAAGTCAAATTCAGTTAATCTGTACTTAGAACAGACAATATTACTGTTAACTTGAGATATTTCATAAAGTAGTAATATGACATTTATTTAGCAATTTTGAAATCCATCCAATCATATTTGTAGAAAATAATATTTGCAGTTACATTGGTTTGCGTTGTGTGGGTTTTTTGGTTGGTTATTTGGTGTTTTGGGAGGTTTTTTGTTTGTTGAGGTTGTTTTTTTTAAGTTCCTTATGTACAAACTTAACACTATATCTCTAATTTGAACATAGTAACTAAAGTGAACACATTAATTTTGCGTTTTCAATTTAATTTAAATTATTTAAAAAGTAGAGCACGGAACCACAAATTCTTACAGAAAATACAGTTGGTACCTTTTATGTCTATTAATATGATTACTATGCAAGAGTATTTGCACAAAGATAGTACAAGTAAATAGTAAAATAATATGAAATAATTTGGGTATTTGTGCTCTGTGTCAAAAGAACATACTGTAGATTATCTGTGTATTTTTAAGTGACAAGGCATATTGGGACTAACAGCACATTAAAGAAGAAACTCCTGTCTGAAACTTCAGTGGTAATGCCAATGCTGCATTGATAATGGTTGGCCCATTACACAACATTAACACAATCTTACAGGGTTTTTTTCCTTACATTAAGGACATGAACTGTACTCACACAGTGTACTGTCAGTTAGTGCCTCATTCACGCAGGGAGTGCTGTTTTAAAAACAAAAAATAATTAAAAAAAAAAATCAAGCTGTTTATGTATGTAAAATAAAGTCTGTCTTAACACAAGAAAATAATTTCTAGCACTGTAATTCTGAGCATATCAAATACCTATTTCTAATATCTCAAAATAACTTGCTGACCTGTTTTTTCAGTTATAAAACTCCCCTCAGTATTTCCTAGCATAACAAAATGGTATCAGATTCAAACCCATTTTAAAATAAAAGTAAGAAAATATCTTTCTTCTGTATTTAGCTCAAATAAAAAGGACGACTTTTTGACCACATAAAAACCCACAAATTCTACAAAGGTACATAAAGTCAGTCACAATTCTTCCTTAACATTTTTCTGGCATTTTTTAAAAAGGTTGTGGGGTTCTTTTTTTTAAATATACAATTTATTTTTCTTTTTTTTGTTAAAAGAAAACCAAAACTAGCAAGTAGTGCCAAATACAATGGATGGTTTTACTGGGAACACCATCAGACCTAAACTTAGCACACACTGACATCTGAAAGACATAAAGACTTAAGTCTTTTTCAGTTTTGTTTTTCATAATTGTACTATGCAAAATAAGCTAGTGTAAGAGATTGGGGGGAGGGGAAGAATCAGACACTCTTTGGCTGACTGGATGTGTTACATTAATTTCTTAATATGTGAAGGAGTGGATTACCCCTCTAACAGCAATGGGAAATTAGTTTCTTTATTTCTTCATTAAGACTGTGGGAGGAAAATTAATTTTCTACTCTGGTTTTCTAAATTAATTGAATATATCTTTATTAAAGTGATAAATATATACACATACTTTTTGGTTGAAAGAATTCTCTAAATTAATCCTAAACAGACATTTTTAAAGCAATTTGGAGGCACACGTTTTGGTTTTTTTGTTTCATTTTCTGATGTTATAAAAATATTGAAAAAATGGATTATACAAACCTAATGTAATAAAGCTGTCTATAGAAAAAAGTATCTGAAAATAGTTTTTCTAGAATAATTTTTGTAGTATTAGTTAAATAGCATATTGCCTAATCTTAATCTCCTCCTACTCTGACTATATTATTTTTGTACCCATGTTCTTGCAGCTTGTGACATGTACCTAAGTGTCTACGCTTTCATACATATAGGTACGTTCATCAAAAATGGTTTTCGATAGCTCTAACAAGAAACTGTAGGTTTTTAAAAGCATCATCCATCTAGTTTGAATAATGAGGCAAAGTACCTTGAAGTGTCTAGGTATTTTCATGTGTCTATTGGTACTTAGAGGAATTTACAAACTATCTCAAAGTTGCTCACTTCCTACGGATTCAGTGTTTTTATATCTGTTTGTATTGTAAATGTATGTCATACGGTGTATGTCCACCACTGCATCAGTATAGTCTTTTATTTACATTCTTTGGTGCTCTTATGCAAAGTCAATCATCTCAAAGTGAACTTATGCCAATAGTATTTTTATTTAGCCTTCTATTGCATAAATAGTGTAATAATTTTATCTAGCATATTCCTTACTCAAGAAATCAATCATAAGCATTTTTCTAGAGAGCTTGGACATTTAAGCATTGGAAAAAACCTACCAATGGCAATAGTGAATTTTCCATCTCCTAGTATCTTCAGATGAAGACTAGAGGCCTTAGCAAACGGCGTGCTTTGGCCAAACATAAACTCTGGACTGAATACAAGAATACCACAGTGGAATCCAAGAGCTTATACTGTAAGGAAAGCTAGATTTGTTGATCCTTTAGAACCATCAAGTCCTTCATGCACTTCTGGCCTAAAGGTTCAAGACAATAAGAAAATTCATAACAGAGCCTCCTGCAACTTAATTTTCCTCATGTACCTCAAATGCATTAAACAGAGAATATAATTTCTCATGCAATGACAATTAAAAGTCCGTGCTATTTTATGGGGCCTCTGTCTCCCTGTACAAATAAGCAATCATGCCCCAAACCATATCAATATAGATACAGGTTATTTTAATCTTTTTTCATTCTTCAACTTAAATGACCAACTTTGCAACTTCTACCATCTTTCACATGAGTTACTGTATCAATGTTTTCTTAAAGAGCAATCTAACAAATAAATCACAAAACAATTATTTCTGAAATTGCACTGCAGTTACTATAAAATCAAACTCTATCCTCTTCTGCTAATTTCCAAGTAAAAGCCACCAATTTTTCTATTTAGTAAGATCTGTAACTGTTTGACAGTCTTGATTACAAAAAAAAAAAAAGAGCCTTGCTGTATAAAATTTTAAAAAATTAAAAACTAGGAATGCAAAGGGACAAACTACCTTTGTAATCCTTGAAAAAAAAATGACCTTTAAGGGGATTGTCTTAAATAATCACTTAGAGCTTACAAATTATTTTCAACCTGAAAATATTATTGATTTAAAAGTTTTTAAATTTTTTAATTCATTTTCTAGGTTCAAAAAAATCCAAACAAAAAAATTATTCCCCAAGTTACACACCAAAGACAGAAAAAGCCCTGCATGGTCAATGGTGATTCATCTTTGCAGAAGTTCCTCAAGTTTACTTCCTGTTTATAAGCCCCATCTTAATTTATGTTAATAGTATTCTGGTTAATTCTTATAATGAGATTATCCTCATTGTAAGAGAGGAAGAAAAAGTGGAATACAAGTAATTAAATAATGGGAGAAGTGACAGCTGACCTCTTTACTAGGAAGTAAATAGGAAGTTCTTGTTTGCTTGGTGAAACAAACAACATCTTAATTATAGAGTATAGGAATTAAATAAGCAAAGTTTATACTGAACAAAAGCAAGACTATCTCAAAAGCATCATAAATACACCCACTTGTTTACTGCATTCCACTGGATAGTTATTCTCTTTCAAAACTGCCAACAAAATTGCAAAATGCAACCAAGAGGAAGAAGCAGAACAAGTTCTGAACTTGTTTACAGAATTCATTGCTTGGTTAGTAACTTGTTTTAAAAAAGTTAAGCAAGTCCACAAGTGTCTTTGTTAATATGTTAACCATAATTTGCAAAAACAAATTTGCCCAGAGAACAATTTCACATTAATGCATAGAGAAGTAAAAACAAACTTCAACTCTATCTTCTTCTATTAGGGGAACTTCAAGAAGCGGAGCAAAAGGAAGTCTGAATAAAAAATAAGTAGCAGACAAGATCTCAACTACTTGAGAAAACAAGCCAACGATTAAATCTTTTTCCTTAGGGAAGAAAATCTATGACCCACCTCATAATTACAACGGCAGGGTGGAGCCCCTTCCAACGGTGTAACATTTATCAACTATTCATATCCAACTGTGCAGTCTCCAGATTTAAAAAAAAAATTAAAAAAAAAATGTAGAAAGCATCCCAAACCATCTCGAGCCAAGAAATATTAATAATAAATGTTTATTACCCTTGCCACTGTACACATTGTTAGCCTGCATACCCCTAAGTCAGGCGAAAATGACATGAGAATCTTGTAAATATTTAGAATACAAGACCAATGCCCAGACTTCTGATTCAAACTCATCTATTTCCTTCTTATTCATATGAACTTCCCCTTCAGTAACGGCTGCACAGGTACAAGTGCCACAACGGCCGTGCAGCTTACTACCTGGGCTTCGTGAGCCACTTCAGTGATTTAAGGGATCTACGATATCATTTATCCAGCAGTTTCTCCATATCTAAATTGTTCATCCGTGTTCTTTTTTTTCCTGAGCTAAAGCAGAACTCAAATAATTGCTTGCTTACCTGCCTAAGATAACATAGATTATGCCACTGAGAAGGAACGCTCACCAAGCATTAAAGAGTTTGGCATCCACCGTGAAATACTTCGCCTTTGTTGTAAACGTCAAGAATTGTATATACACCTGAGATACAGTGACTAAAACTATTCTGTTGGAAACAAAGTGGTGTTTTGGGGTGCACAAAGCAGAAAGAGTCAAAAGAATTTGTACCAATACTCCTCACTGGACCCCTCTTTGTAGAGAGACTTCTTGCCTGAATTTTCTGCGTATTTTCTTAGGCAGAGAGACTATTTAGGCAGCTTGTCATCACTGATCTTAATAAGATTTTCAGAAAAATCTTTGCTTCTGTCTAGTCTACAAATATTTTAAGAATCAGCTTTTAGACCATAGCAAAGAATAACTGCATCCTCAACAGACCTGCACTGGTTTGACCTCACACACGTGGCATTCTCTCATTTGGACTACAAACCTGAAAACTCTCACCAATTGCTTCCTCAAACTCAATGAAATTCACTTTGCTCTTTATCTGGCTGTAACATGCTAGACCATTTTCTAGAAACCATAATCAACATAAAAAGAATAGCAAATTACGATATGCAGGAAAAAAAAATGCAGGTTAACACTGCTGCCTATAAAATCAGTAATCATGAAAACCAGTAAAAATTTTATCTATTATCAAGCATTACATCTGCTTGGATAAAAGAACCTGAAATAAACACCCCACCCAGTTAAAGCTGGCTTCTACTCACCAGAAGAAATAAGCTGAATTTTTAAGATTACATGACTAAAGAAAACTTTAAAATCATTTTCTCGCCTTTTCAAGCCACCCTCCCACAATTGCAAACAAGTTCCTTGCGGATCAACCAAATGCATACCAAATAGAAACTGACTGTACCACAGCAACAAATACCAAGTTTACAAACGTATTTCCACAGCTTCCAAAATAAATGCCAAGCAAAACAGAAATGTCAATATCTATTACATTTATGTACATCAGAAGCCTGCATTGCTGCTGCAGCTGAGCAAAATTAACATACAGCCAAAGCTGTCAAACTGGTGTTATGTTACTTCCTCTACAAATAACTCAAAAGCTCGATTTTTTTTAGAAAAATGAAACGTTTTCAAGACACATTTTATACAGCTTTGTCCTGTATAGTTTGATAACGGATTCTCAGCAGGAACATTTAGAATTGTGAACTCTGAGAGCTCCCTCTAGTGTGAACAAGAAAAGGGATTAATTTAAGTCCAAGGTCTCAACTGTAATGGAAAAAAATATGTTGCTGAGATGAAAAGATAATGCAACAGAAATAGTTAAGGTGCTAAATATTAACCCCAGAGCTTAGAAAGCTGAGATGAGGTTGAAATATCAGGGCTTTTGCTATACAAGAAGCAGACGGTATCACAGAATCACAGGATGACTGAGGCTGGAAAGGACCTCTGGAGGTTGGTCATCTGGTCCACCACCCCCTGACCCCCCAAGCAGGACCACCTGCAGCCAGTTGCCCAGATGGAATCTGAATATCTCCAAGGATAAGCCAAAGTTAGCTTACCAGCTAAATTCAAACTCTTAATTCTAAAGAATCTCATGACCAACACTTAAAAGACTTCACATCTTGTGGGGATGAAGTAACAGCTAAACCCAAGTTAGCTTAACTAAAAACAAAGTGATGTGTGCATCAGAAATCTAAGCACATTTAAAATCAACTTAAAATTCTATTGCAGCATCATTACAGTAGTAATCTTGGTTCCAAGTAAAAATTTAATTGACAATGTTTGTCCAAGGACATAACAACATCATGTCTTTTATTAGATATTTTCCAAATATAGCCTGGTCTAAAATATGCCCTTCCCTAGAGCATACACTATGTGGAACAGGATAACAGTTTATCCAAGATTCTGATATGGTTCACTTGTTTGTTGATGTGCTTATTGCTGAATGTGACAGACAAAGCCCTTTGATGTTACATGTACAAAAATCTAAGTTATGTTACATTACCTTTAGCAAAAAAAGATAGTGGCCAGAAATTTAGTTAACACTGAACTTTGGATAGTTTTGTATAAAAGACAAACCTATACCATAGGATTCAGGACAACAAATAAACCATTACAAAGAACAAATCAGATGCACGCAGTTTCAAAGTCCATGATGAGAGGTGTCAATCTCAGCTGTACATTTGTGTCCTTTTCATTGTTCAAATGCTCAAAAGTTCTATCTGCTCTTTAACATATAAATACTACAGGAGAAACTGAACAGTAACTACAGGAAATTTAATACTCAAATTATGGTGGATTTTTTTTGCCTATTCAGGTGAGATAAAGGGCGTTACTTTTCATGATTCTGTGTCAAACAATCAAAAGAAAACCCTCTATAGCATGATCTGAATGGGACACTAACAAGGAACGAGACACATACCTGACCCGACCCAAAGCATATTATCCTTTACTATACTAAATAGTATAATGGATACTATACTAAAATACACTATTAATTTGCACCAAAGTAATCAATACAAGCAGAAACAAAACACTGGTGCATAGACATCTTGGACTGATATCACCCTCCTCTTGTAAGGAGATATGTATCAATAGTTCTGGGACAATTCAAATTCAATTTCAAATTTAATTTCTCCAAGAATATTTTGCCAAACATCACTGTAATGAGTGAAGTTTTAAGATAAAGTAAGCAAGCATACAAGCTACTAGAGCAAATAAGTTAGAGACAGTTTTAGAAATGTGAATTTATATTCACCCAATGTTAAAAACAAGTGATGTAAATTAATTTCCTATTTTTCATCTCCAAGTATCTCTAATTACCTATTATATTTTTTACATGTATTTATCTGAAAATGTTGAAGAAAATAGTTTCTTTACTGACAGTTCCATCTTTCTGAGCTTCTTCATCACATAGCTTGCTAATCAAGGCTATTTTACCTAAAAAATTACTTCACAAGTAGGAAAGTAACATGCAAAAGGTACTCATCATTCTGCTAAGTAGATACTCTATTTATCCTAAAGACTTGCTGCACACTTTTATTCTTATACTTATCTTTTCTATGATCTGCATAATAAACCAGAATTTAAGCACACTTAGTCATTGCCTATAGCATAACCATAAATTTTAATATTTCTTTATGTAACGAATAGCTGAAGCTGTGTCTTTACACCTGCTGCTGTAATGCTGCTTTAAACAGCAAACTTGAGTCTTAGGGTGAGGACAGCAAGAATTTGGATATAGTTCAGAATCAAGGGTGGCTCCTATCTTGGAAATAATGGAGTCGATCCACATCTGATTGTGAGGGCAGGGATAAACCTTGCTGAGCCTTTCTTTGTTGTTCCGTCTTAATAAGGATATCTACTGATGGCACAACACAAGAAAGGTTGGCCTCATTAACACCAGAAGGAACTAGAGGACTCGTGCACACTTGTTGCAAGGTCTGCCACTACCAGCTTCTCACTCAGTTTTCTGTAGAGACTAATATACAAACATGTTACAGAATTTTCAGAGATTTGGGTACCTGTATAGTAGCCCTCAGAGAAGGTTTCACTGCCAGTCCTCAGGATCACAGAGATGGGCCCGTGGAAATGCAGGCTGGGCTCAGAGAAGGACACATCAGAGAAAGTTAAAAGTCTTTTCAAAAGCAAAGACTACCCTTTCCTGTTTTCCAGTGTATAACAACCAAACCTTTCCTCGTTGCATTTCAATGATAAATAACCTATACTGTTTATGTTTTGTGTGGCATGGTTTTGAAAAACCTCCACCACACACGGACAAGCACCCATGCACACACAGACAGAAAACGGTTCCAAACTCCCTGCAGAGATCCACACAGGCAGAAACGTTTGAGTGAATGTTAAAGATGAGGGCCTTTCCACTGGAGTTCTACTTGCGTTGCTCCTCCACCTTCAGAGCAGGAGTGAGGCCCAGCAGAGTTCAGATGGGGCTGATCTGTTTCTCAGCCCACACCTGGAGCCTTCTCCTCTGATGCAGGCAGGGCTGGGCCCAGGGGTCCCTCTTGCCCTGGGGATAGCACGATCTGCATCCACTCCCCAGATAGTATACACAAGCCATTTCCCTTTCTCTTAATGTTAATGCAATGGAGATTTACCTGTTGCTTGTTCAAAAGAGGTTCCTTCTACAAAGTTGTTATGACACATAAAAAGTTTCCATATGCACATACTTCCACTTAAATGCACCAGAGTTCACATGCATTCGTGCCTTGCGCTACAGCTCTCAGCAGCTATTTCACTGGTTGATACCACCCTCACAGAGACAGTCATGTAGGAACTGGGGATGAGGGCTGAGCAGAGGTGCACGGGAAGAAGTTATAAGATCCTTTACAAACCAATGGCAGTTCTTCCTGGTTTCCAATATGTAGCAACTAGGTATTCTTTTCTCCTTAATGTTACCTAGATAATAATCTATACTGCTCTTTTCTTATCTAATAGCTTAGTCCTCCAGTGTGTTTTAAACACATACACAATCATACTACAAAATTTTCTGTTGAGATTTCCACCAGCTAAAAAGCATTAGAGCAACTCCAGCTTGTAAGTTACCTATTTATTAAGCACCTCTTAACTGCAGTGTGTTGATGTCATAAAGTAAATATTTAACTAGAGTCATCATTCTTCCCAATAGTTCTTATTTCACACAGCAGATTAGATATTCTCTGGGGAAAATCTAATCACTTCCACCAGCATTATCCAATACCCTCGTTCTACTATTTACTGCTTCTGTATATACAAGTCACCCCAGCACTTAAATAAATAAATACAATCCAGAGTCACTACAGGAGACATGCTAGCACAGACACAAATCCCTCTCAGTCTCTGTATTTCCTGGTAGCAAAATCACTCCACTCCTGTCTCAAGTGTTTCTCTGGTGTACAGTTTTTAACCCAACCCATCCCCAAACCCTTCACATATTTAACATTACCAGCACACTGCGTTAAACACATTCTCAACCCTACCTTTTAACAGGCTTTTCAAGTAGCACTTCTCATCCTTGCTAAGCACAACACATGGTTTGGGAAAGCAAATGTGAAGTACTCGGCTGCTTCTCTCTTGTTCC
>NW_020799103.1:3195554-3213225 GCF_003259725.1 Athene cunicularia | reverse complement strand
ACAGGGGCAGGCTCTCCGCCGGAGGGTTGGGCGGGAGCAGCTTTCTCCTGACAAAATGGTTTCTGTAGCCCGCTTAGGTCGGGCAGCCCCTAGACCCTGCTGCAGGCGCTCTGGCGGCGGCATCGCCGCGCTCCGAAGGGCCAGAGCGAGCCCGCGGCACCGTGGCTGCCCGGCAAGTCGCCACCTGAGGCGGCTGCTGCTGCCGCCAGCCCCGTCCCGGGAGGGGATCGCTCGGCCCCGCGCACCCGGGCGGGTGTTACGCAACGAAAACTCACGGAGAGACGTGTAGGACCAGTTCGGATGGGTGTCCTTGTGCAGGGGGAGCCACCAGCCTCCGCCGCGTGTGGGTGCTTGTGTGAGATGATCTCATTTAGAGGATTCATTCAGGGTTCATCGCGGACGCCGCGGGAGATTGCGTTGTCATTTTTTGGTTTAACTCACGTTAGTTTCTGTCTGACAGATTAACCACACCATGTTTGCGGTTTGGGTGCTGCTGTGTCAACTACATGTGACGATCTTTGCGTTTCCTCACTGCACAGGGAGGAGATTAAATAACTTGGAGCAACCTGAATGGAAAGATGGTAACTTACTTTTAACGTGATTTTATGCTTTCCAGAGTAAAACCATATCTAACTTTGCTTCTGCTGAGAAATCTCTTTATGTAAAGTTTTGGTTTTGTCGTTGGGTTTTCTACTTCATTTAAAGAAATTAAGCTGTTTTATGCTTAATTTTAGAATATTAGAATATCTTGCTGAAATGACTGATAACTGACTTGGGTGTTGGTATTAAGTATTTATCAGATCCAGTAGTAAGTGCGGATTGGGACAATTGAGTGCTTTAGGTCTCTAGGATTATTTAAAATTGAATTCTAAGCATCGTAAAACTGCAGTTACCATTTTGTTGAACCAAGGACTACAGAACTGCATTTGGTTCCTTCACATAGAAGAGAGAATTCAAATCCATCTGTTTCATTCTCCAAATACTATCTTAATCACCAGGTTGCAGGTAATTTGGGAGATGGAGATAGGTGTACTCTATGTCCTACAAAATGAAAAAAGGGCAGATAAATGGATAAAGACTCTTCGAAAGAGAAAAGGTGTACATATGACTGGGAATTAGGGGTCCTAGGCTCCAGGCAGTTTGCCTGTGCATTCCATGTTAACTAAAAGGCATCAATTACCTATGTTAATTCTGAGGTATAGCTAATATTACTTGCACGGTAAGGAATGGAACACTATTGAGCAAAACTGTTTCAGAAGACTAAGGTTATTCTTGTGTGCACTGAACCACGATATTCATAGTATTTTTTCCATGTAATTCTTTCCCCTATTCACTTGTGCATTTTTTTTTTTAAATTAAGTCCTTCTCTCTGGTTACTCTTAGAGCATAAATATTTTAAGCTTAGATTTTCTTGCAATTACTTTAGAATAACAGATCTCCCTCCCTACGCAAATGTGTACACACACATGTGGCTCCTTCGATGTATACTGTATATATTATATAAATTATAAATATATACTGTAATATTCCTTCAATATACTATAATACTAAAGATGCAAACAACCAGTATGCAAGTTACACTGCAGTTTTCTTAAGTTTTCAGAAAGCAAACCCTTTTGAGATATTGCAAGATCTAACAGTAACTATTAGGGTAAAAATTCCTGAATGATGTGATAATCTAACCAAACAAGCTAACAAGAACACAGAGCTAATGTGTAGCTGAAGAACTTTATACTGAATCTCATCTCCTTTTTTAGCTGTCTGGCCTGGTATGTAACAATGCTGTTTCTGCATTACAGTTGCAAAAATAATTCTCTAGTCATTTTGTTTAACCAAATAGTCTGACTTTCTTGGATTAGGCTTTCACTGAAAACCAAGCCAGAAAACGAGTTCTGTCATACAATGATTTTTGTTTTTTTAAAAGAAGCTGTAGCAAGAGCAGGCTAAAACTTGACTATGGAAAATGCCTGGTGAGAAAAACGCATTCCTGTATTCCAAAGCCTTCTATAATTTCACTACCTCTTCTGGAATCTCACCTCACAACTTACTACATGAGGCGTCATGAAGCCTGTAATAATTACAAAAAGAAGAAAAGAATGAAATGTCTTTAGAAGTGCCCGTTGTCAGGAAAATTCCTATCATGGACTACCTTAAAACAAATAAACCTGGCAATATGCCAACCTTTGCATAAAACGCGCTGCATGATTGTGAAAACTGAACAAACACAAAATGAATAGGACTCTGCTGCTATGATTTAAAATTCAAATTATGTAAACAAAATTTGGAACTTAGAGATACCAGAATATTGATAAATGTATACTGAGGATTCTTTAGGAGGAAGATTTTTTTTTCTTTTTTCCCTCCCTTGCCTCTTTCCTCCAGTAGGTCAGTGTCTTGTTGGGTTTGGATCTGACTGAATTTCTGCTTTATGTGACCATTATGTTGTTCTTAAGAGCTCCAGTAGAAAACTTACGCCCACATCCCAGAAGGGATAACACCAAAACTTGAACAACAGCTGTCAGGAGAATCAAATTCTCTTGGCCAGTATAAAGAATAGCTGGAATGCTTTATGAGAAAGGAAAACATGTTTATTTTATATGGCATAGTTAAAAAAGTTAGCGAGGATGACACTTTAGAAGGAGACCTTGATGTTTCTTTTTCCTATGTATAGTTGAGAGATGCCAGGCAAAGAAGTGGACTCAGTGTGCTACTTTAGGATACTAACCATTCTTTAAAAATACCAAATTTAGCTTTCCTAACTTGTTTTAAATAAACTTGATTTTTTTTTTAATTAGTGTTCACATCAGAAAAGGAGGCCAATTTATTCATTGGACGACATCTTCTGAATAACAGATTTGATTTTGAAGCATTCACAGCGGATAACCTGGAAAGAGAATGCTTTGAAGAACTGTGCAATTATGAAGAAGCAAGAGAAATTTTTGAAGACCCTGATAAAACGGTAGCCGTTTAAACTGAATTTAATATAGTGAAGGAGGTTATTAACTAAATAATTACTGTATCTAAATACTGTAGCCCTTCTGAAAACAGCACTTAAGATGATTGCTTATTCTACTGTAGAGGCTCCAATTACATGGGGTTATTCCTCTAGTAACACAGTGAATACACTCAAATATGTACTAGTGTCTTAAAGACTTTAGATAAGGGCTCTAATTCTGCAAACAAATGTAAATGGAACTTCAGAATTACCTCTTGTGGATACACCTATATGAGTTTTCAGCATCTCATTATTTCTTTTTAGTAAATTCTCAGCATCCAATTTGAATGTGTATTCCCATGTCCAGTTTATATGCTCTGTGTATTAACTGGCTGACCGTGTCCTTCTGTCATGCCAAAGAAGTGTTTTAGAAGAAAGGAGTACAGAACGAATCTGTAGTTCAGCTATTGCTGAGTATTCCTATAGCATTATCTTCTAACTCATTACCTATATACAGCTTGGAAGAAACCTGATATTAAAAAAAAAACCCAAACAAAAAACATCAGAAACCTTCCAGCACTTTTCTCTTTCACCAGCTGGCACTTTTCTTCTTTGTGAAATTGTAATTTTTATGCAAACTTCAATGTATGAGAAAAATAATCGCGGGATAAGCAAGTGCAAATCCTTCAGCTGGAGTTGGTTCAGTTTATGCCATTGTTAAATTTTGCCCGCAGTACCATATTAAAGCCTGCCCATTATGTATCTTAAATAAATCTGATCCTTTGTGGTTTTATAGATGGATTTTTGGAAAGACTATTTAATTAAAGGCCCCAAAATAAAAATAGGTAAGTAATCTCTTATTGTTTTCTTATATTGCAATGTTCTGTGTGTGTTATTATAGTACAATCTTAAAAATACACTATGCATTCAGTTAGCAAAATCAGAATTCATCTTTTTACTGAAATTCACTGCGAACTGTGCAAGTACATTGCATTATCTAGTACTATAAAACATACTCAATAAAGCATCTCAGTGGGATCCATTATAAGTCTGTAGGTAAAAACTATTGATTTTGTTGTTAATTTCTTTGTTTTATTACACAATCAGTAAACTTTGCAGTAATTCTGTAGCTTTGTGTCACACCCTACCCCATCCCCTTTCTTTAATAGTAATATAACCATTTGATTCAGGTTCAGAGTAGTCTTATTTCAGATGTTTTTTTAAAAAAATAGTATGACTTGAGGATCCTGATTTGTCCTGATAAAGGCCCAAGTACTGAAGTAGTATTTGGAAGGCATTAGAAGACATTTCTCAACAGAAAAGGGAGCATCTACTCACTTTTGCTTTAAGCTGAATGCAAATAATAATCTTCAGTTGTGTTGCACAGATACTATGGCTTCTCACAGCAAGCTAGATATTTGTGGCAACGAACAGTCTTCTAGCACAACAAAATTTAGTATTTCATACCGTATGCTCTGTAGATGGAAAGAACACATAATGAAAATAACCCATGTTTTATCTTCAGGTGATGAGACACTACAAAAGATTAACGTTACAGGACTTCTCATCAGTTTGGTTGCTGCTGGAGTACTGTTAGTTGTAATTGCACTGCTCATCTTCTACTGCTGCAAAAGTAGATGCAAATCGAGGCAATCACCAGGGTAAGGAATTTCACTAAAAAAAAAAAATCCACAAAAAAACAACCAAACACCAAAACAAACTTAAGAGTGGAATTTAAAAGTCACTGTGGGTTGGTCTAACTGTATTCTCAGAGAATCCAGTGGAAGTTCTGCTTCTTACGTTCCTGGAAGGAAAGTTAGGTGAGCAGTAGTAGTAGTTATGCTGAATAACAGTGTGAAACACACCACTTGCATGGCTGATGTACCTTTGGGATTTTGTGTGTGCGTGTGGTGTTCTTGGTTCCAAAACATTATTACTAAAAAGATGGAATAATTTTATTAGGGTGCAGCCTGCAATGGAAAGTCTGACATGTTCTGTTGGCTCTTTAAAGGTTGTACGCTCTTCATGGCACATAACCCACTTCAGATGTGAAATTAAATAGGTTGGAGAAAAAGCTTCATTATGAATTCTCTACCCCTGCATCTTCCTTTATCCTAAACCTGAAAAGAATACAAGAGGATTATGTACTTCCTCTTCCCTATAAATTTCACATTACTGAGCTATTTTTACCCTGTAGTTTGGAGAGAGTATTTGGCTTCTAGGCTTTTTGATCACTGAAACCAAGTGGGTTTTGCTGGCTTCTTGAGTTTGTTTTTTATTTTTTTAGTTGATTTGGTGGGGTTTTTTTTGTTTTGGTGGTGTGTGTTTTGTTTTTTTGGTTTTTTTTTTTACAATACAGACTTTATATTCTTTCTTCCCTTTAAAACAGAAGCTGCCACTTACAATGGTGTTTTGTTTAGGTACTTGGATTATGGAAGAACTAGAAGACGTAATTCATCTAGCATCTTCAGAAGGCATGAAGAATTTTCTCTAAACTCACTTCCTCTCAGAACTGATGATTCAGGACTACCAACTTATGAGCAAGCACTTACTTCAGATGGACAACACGATGTGCCCCCACCCCCTTATCCAGGGCCCCCAAAAGGAGCACGGGTGTTAAAAAAGTCTATGTCACTTCCTGCCCCCTAGTCACAAATCTCCTTCTGGGGTGAGGGGGGATTACTGAAATATAACATACTTTTTTTTAAAGTGTGTGCTACCTTGCATATTGCAAGACAGTCTACAAAAATGTGAAAGACCTTTAGCGTAACCAGGAAGAAGTGAAGGTCCCATTTGGGAAAAGTGATGTGCTGCAAAGGCTGCAGGACTGCTCTTTGCACAAGGTTATTGCGCTAAGAGAAGGGAATGCATAAAGAGTTAAGTTTTGTACTGCCACCCTCTTCCATGTGCACTTTGAGCCATTCCCTCACACTGTTGATGTTTCATTAATAGTTTCACTTTTTTTTCTTTAGAAGGAACAGTATTTTAATTGGTTTTATTGACACTAACCTTTTTTGGTGATTATTAATACTTTAAACCATCATAAAAAGTCTGCTTTGTTGTTTGATATATTCACTTCATTGCTGTGTGAATTTTCATTCTAGAAGTAGATTTAAGTATGAAAATTATTTCATTATTTGATCTTGGAAATGTATATATATTACTGCTTCTGGATTACACTGATTTGAGACATAGCTGGTTAACATGCTACTCAAATTGTTGTATTTTTGTGATTATAGTTTTGGATAAAAATGAACCATTTATTGAATGGCACATTACTTATTTAGACAAAGTGTACTTCTATCGAATGGTTTTGATGTTAAGCACTAAATGCCAGGTCAAAGTGACTGACTACAGTGGGTCAGGGGCTGTTAAGCAAATAACTAGAGATTTGTCCCTTGTTAAAAAAGTAGCCAGGTTTCACAGTGTTTCTCTTGCAGTTTAAAAATGTGAATGTTGAAAAAGACATTTAGTTTGTCAAATCATTTAGCTTACTGAAGTGCACACCAGCACTCTGTGTATGTAGTGCCCTACTGGGATGACAAAATGGTTTTTAAGTAGAATTAAACATTGTATTAGATAAAGAACCAGTATCCACAGAGCAATAATCAAGAATTTTAAGGAGTTACCAGTTAACTGTATCAATACAATTTCTCTATCTCCAGTTGTAGCCACTCTTAATTTTACATCTTATTAAAATATCAGTCCCCAGCATCATATGGCCTACAGACCTTGCTGAGCAAGTCACAGACCAACGTTGCCATCCCTTTACCTCTAACTCAGATGGCACTGCAGTGGAAGAAGCTTCCTGTGCCCACAGAAGCTCTATCAGAAGATCTCACAGACAACACGTCCGGCTGGTGTTTTCCTATATTACAGTAGCTATATAGTTGAACACCTGCAAAGAAGTTAAGCTGCAGCAAATTCCCCACACACCCCCCATTTGACCACTGCTGACACCAGGAAATGGTATTTTAATTTGGTGCCTAAAATGCATTTTTATATATAAAGGTTGAATGTTTTGTATGTAACATTTCACAGAATGTCAATGTTTTTTAACATGCTAGTGCTATTGAGTGAGATGCAGAGTATTGCTGATCTGCAAATGCATTTGTAAAGAAGAAAACACTCCAAATCTTGGAATATAAAGAAGGCACAGCAAAAATGTTACACAAGGAGGTCTTTTTAAAAATACAGACAACCCAGCTGGAATCAGTGGACATTGGACTCTGTTTTTATTCCTAAGGTGTCAGCATCAGATTTGGCCTTTGACAAGTCACAAACCTCTCTGCAGCTTCTTTCGCGTTGGAGAGATGGGAAATCCCCGTGTTGGGATAGCTTCAGTTCACTTTTGCCCTACTTGTGAAAGTTCTTTGAAAGGTGAAAGCCTTTTGAAGTTCTTGAAGGTTACTGTTCTGTAAGGCTGAAATAAGTCAATTATGTGAGATCACTGTTGATAACCAAAACAGAGTTATAATGAAGCTATGGAATGATAAGCTTAAAAACATTTCTCCCATATTTCCTTTTGATTTAGGTAACTATTTTTTTAAATTTGTTAATGTGCATCTTGAGTATAGAGCACATTTCTGTCTAGATTTTCCCCGGGACTCAAAAATTACTAATTTAATGGGACTGATAGGAGCACTTTCAAGGAAAGGGATTTCACAGGGCTTAGAGTTCAGAGATTTTTTAATGTCACTACAGGGATGTGTTAATCTGGCAAATTCAACATTTTTTAATAAACTACAGAAATGAAACACTTTAAATTTGATTCTTCTACTGTTTCTACAAATAATTTGCAAAGTATTTCATGCAATGCAAGGAAAAGTCTTGTCCTTCATAATTAATAAAAAAACCCTTAAGACTGTGCAACTGTTAAACATCAATGCTGTAGTGCTTTGGGCACTAAACTGCACCTTCTATAGGGTTTAACACTTCAAATTTACTCAAAAGAATCTACACTTCAGACCCTGAAGATACTCAAAATATGCCATGACATGAAAATACTGGTTTTGTAACAATTTGCGAGACACATTCTGCTTATTATAAATAAGCAGCAAAGTTTCAAATTTAGTTGAACATAACATAAACTTACCTCTCCTTGTAAAGGGAGAAAATTCCTTTGAATGGCAGTTGTTTGGGTTGTTTGTTTTTCTTCTCTCATACATCAACTCCTGGCCCAAGACACTCTTGTGTTGTCTCTTTTTAGAACTTGATCCATCAGGGTTAGCAGAGGAAAAAAAAAAAAATCAACAAGAGGTAGACTATGGTGACTCATGAATTCAGAAGTGTTGCCACATTTGCAGATTTTAAAAGCAGTTGGTTCCCTCTGAGAATCCAGGTGCTATTAGAATATTGAAAACAAATACAAGTGTCCTTAGGTGGAAGGACAAAGAGGAGGAAGTAGATTTTGAGGAGCAAAACAGCAGCAAGTTTAATCTAACTTGTATACAGATGTAAATCAGTGTTTTGACTCCTGGACTTTCTTTCAAGAGCAGGTAGGAAAGGCAGTGCCTTGTAAGTGAATTAACAGAGATCTACTGTAACTGTTGAAAAAAGAAGTGTCTAAACAAAACACTGGGAAAAATTACATAGTACCTAAATTGTTTCTCTCAGAACAGGTTTAAACTTGTCGTAGTAAATGCTGTTAGCCATTGCCTTGGAACAGTTTTCCAAAACTTAGCCCTTTTGGCGTTATACAAGATTACAGCATGCATCTTCTTATAAATCAGGACAGATTATTAGTTAGAGCAAATAACTGAGGGTCTGAAAAGTGGTCTCTGGCTCTATCAACTGAAAAATAAATAACCTGTTTTTTTTTTTCCTTCAGTGAGATAAGAAGGCCTACTATTTGATTTATCAAATCATCTGAGAAATAGTATTATGAGCGTTATGTATTTCTAGTTTTTTTGGGGGTTTTGTTGGGGTTGTGATTTCATTGAAAGAGCAAACCCAAAATACCAAATGGAAGTGCACTACCTCACCACAGTTCATGAAAATGTGAGTCATAAAGCATCTGATTCTGGCCAAAATCTATAGCTTCATCTGAACTGGGACTGGAGACAAAAATGAAGTAACCGATCACTTCAGGTAATAAAAGCGTAATGCTCTGCCAAATTATTTACCACAATCCTGTTGCCAAACCTGATTCAGAGAATTCTATTGTTTTACTGATGCCTACTTGTATTAACTAGAATGAGGCTGATCTGCCCTTAAAAAGTATATCTGAAATTTGGAAAGCATAGGAAAATTCCTTGTGTTTCCTCAGATTACCAGCCATGAGTAAACTGCATTAATTACCTGTAAGTTATTAGCAACACTGATTACTTTGATTAACAGTACAGGCTCATTTAAAGCTTTTTTTTAAAAAAAACAACCCCAAACAACAAACCAACAAACTTCTATCTGCAGTCTCATCTGCCAACAAAAGTTTTATTGCTGCTATCCTCACTTGTTCCATGTGGTGTAGCAAGCAGGTAGGAAACCCCAGGTTTAAAAGCCATATTTCAAAGACTTCAAGCTTGCTCTTTCTATACTGGAAACGTCTTTCAATTTCTACCACATACAAATTTATCACTCTATCATTTTCATAGTCAAGAACTTGGATGTATTTTCCTCTCAAAAAAACATAAGCACATCTTCCCTAATACCCTGCTCTTTATCCAGGTGGTAACTTCTGACTGTTTCCAGTCATTTCTGAACTGTGTAAACAGTTCTTGTTACTTAATCTTATGAGCATATTTCCCTCATCCGACAGAGCCTTTTTAATGCCCTTGTCACTGGTTGTATTTTACTTCTAACTCTGATAGTAAATGCTGTCATTTTGTTGCACAAGGGGTAGCAGTATTTTCAACTCTGCTGGTCTCTATATTATTTTGTAAAACACTTTCCAAATATTTATGCGGATTAATCATAGCAAAAGAGAAAATGCTACTTTAGTCTTTGATAAAAAGTTTAAAAACCTCAAATAACCCTTTTGTTGTTTTATTTTGGTGTTTTTTTAAATTTAAGTTGGTAACAGCATGCACTCTTGTTAATTAAAGGGGGCTTGTAAGATGGGGATAAACATTTTAGCATGTTTGCGATAGGACGAAGGGAAATGGTTTTAAACTAAGAGGGTGGATTTTGACAAGATACAAGGAAGAAATTGTGTATGATGAGGGTGGTGAAACACTGGGGTTGCCCAAGAGGTGGTAGATGCCCCAATCCCTGGGAACATTTAAGATGTCCCTGCTTACTGAAGGGGGGGTTGGACTGGAGGACCTTTAAAGGTCCCTTCCAACCCAACCCAACCCAACCCATTCTATAATTCCATGATTCTTCCTGCAATATAGCACCTATGGACAGAGAAGAAGGATCATGGTTTGTCTTCCTTAACACTAGCAATTTCTACTGTGGAGAGAAGCTTCCTACTTAATTGCTCTAGTTCACTTAAGCACTTGAGTTTCTGAGCCATGAACTCCACTCAACTGAAGTCTTCAAGACAAACAAACCAACGTAAACCGGACATTGTACCCTTCCATCTGCCTTCACTTCCACCAGACCTTTGGTGAGAAGATTTAACACAATAATGTGATAAAAAAATACCCCCTTTCTTAATGTCAGGGAAGCGAGCAAGATCACTCCAGTGAGGACCAGAGCAGGCCTGTAAATACAAGGCAGGAAGCAGGGCTTCCTCATTTGGTAATGGTGATTTGAAGGTACGCAACGAGAATAAAATTCTGCAGAGGCAAGGGGGGTGGATGAGGACAGCTAGATGAAGTTAATACTGTAGCATAGCAAATTACACTAAATTAAGCCCCTCTTGTTCTGCCCACTGGAAAGCAACAGTCAGATTTGTGCTTTTTCTCCCAACCACACCGGATGAGCTGAGCTAGCTGGTTAAAACTCCTGAAAGAATAGCAGAATCTCCTCCTATATTTGAATCCTTTCAATCAGTCGATGGAACTGAGACTTGAAATACATTCAGTGGGGTGTAGATACTTCATTCTCTTGGGTAAATACGATCCCAGTTCTTTGAAAAATGTCTTTTATGTCATCTGTTTACAATATTATGCCATATAATATTGTGCTATACTGAGCTATACAGTTCCTTGCTCAAAAAAAAAGTTTGTATCCACTGAATTTCAACAATTCATAAAACTATGTGTAAGTTGAGCAAATTTACTGCATTGACACTACTTATTTTTTTTAAAAAAAGCTAGGCAAAACTCAGATTAATAAGATTTCCCCTCTAACTCTCAATCTCTGTGTCCATTTAATAGAAAGCCAGCCCATTCACTTTGAAATGTCAAAAACAATTACAGCAAAACTGCCCTGACTAATTTGGCAAAATACTGAAATGTCAGCAAAAGACCAGCTCCAGCTGGGAACAGCAGGTTCTATGATGTGCCAACAAGAGAAGCAACGCTAGTTCCATTTGTGTTTAAACTACAATTTGGTTCGCTGTTTACCCCTGTGGGAGCAACCTCCCCAACTTCCATAAGGTAGAAGCCATCCCTCTATTTTACCATTAAATATATTATCTCTTCCATAATTTCACAATGGCAGCTATACTAGTTGTTTATATGAAAAATAACAGTATCAAATGTACTTTAGCTATTTTTGATGCAGTAAATTTTGTCCATGTTGAAAATACATAATTACTTTTGTTTTACATTTAACTTTTAATTTCCTTTTTTTTCCTCTTATTGTTCTACCTACAATTTTCTCTAACTTTTTTTTCCTTCTCCGATTCCTTTTTCTGTATCTATTCATAATCTGCTATAGCACACACTCACCTGTTTGCTGCTTAATTATTTCTTTTTTCCTTTCCTGGACATGGTTCCCAAGCACTTGGTCCCTTCTCACTCTTCTGAAAACCATTCTTGTTGCACAGCTTCCCTAGTCTCATCATAGAGATAGCAAGGCCCTCAGCTCCTCCTTTCCCTCCTGATTTCTTTGCATAGCACCTAGGTTGCAGAAATATTGAAACAAAAGGGGCCATCAGATGCAGGGATATTGCTGCCTATATTCTGGGAGCCTTCAGAAGTCCACACTTTAAAGGCAGCAGCCAGACTTCGAAGAATCAGGAAAAATATTTCAGTCTAGAAACTGGTACAATTAAACACAATTTTGAAAAGGCCTTATAACAGGTTTTAAGTTTCTGATGCAGTGCCCACTTTATTTAGGAAATAAACACCTGTGATCGCTCACGTTGTTCAGGCAGCTTCAGTTTTAATTTTCCTAAAGATCAGCAACTGCTGAGTACTGAACACATAAACATCCAGTATTTAATGTTAGATACCCAGAATGGATATGCTACAAAAGAAAATACCTAGCGAGAGTTAAAATAAAATACTCTCTGTTATAACTCTGAGTTTGTTCAAGAGCAAGGTTTTATTTTTCTTTTTCCTACATGTCACCACACATTTCTCCCACTTACCTTATACCAGTTCTGGTGCCTACTAGATCCCTTTGTAAATCATCCAGCAAAAACGTGGCCAGCTTTCTTCTGAGTGGGTGAGTTGAATGAACACAAGTGCCTGTGGTGGCACCTTGGAAGGTGTTGAACTGCATGACCAGGACTGGGAAAGTGAAGGAACCAAGGCTTTCCATCTCACTGCTGCAGTGAGATTTCTACCAGCTCAGTCATCACCTCAGAAATACCATGGTTTCGTAGATCAATTTTAGTTCAACAGAATGAATTCTGAAGATTTTACTTCATTTGTTTGTACACATACTCAAATAAATGCACAGTATATGTAAAGAAATGCAAAGAAACAGAGTATTTGCTGTGAGGCTCCAAGACCAACTGTGCTCTCCGAAAGGCAGCACTCCCTTCCCTATTTATACATGTCTTAAAGTCTAGTTTTGTGTTAAAAAAGGCCACGTGCCAGATTAAATGCAAAATCATATCTGTTTCTGCTTTGGTCAGAATCGCAATTACAACCAAAAAAAGTGATCACCGTCAGTGATTAATAACAGGCCTAACCAAGACTCATGTTATTACTACATAGTATCTGATCTACTTACCCACTGTGGCTCATGGAAGATACCACAGCCCAGCATCACACACAAATCCTGCACAAAGGCACTGCATCCATGATCTCTAAGCGGGTGCCTACTGTCCATCAGTCTTCATCAGAGAAAGACGCTGCAGAAATTTTATTTTGTGCTCTTATTAGAATTTGGTAGTAAATCAGACCCAGCTCAGCTTTGGCCTGAGCTTCATCTCATCAGACATGTTGAAGTTATTTGAAAGTTTTATTTTTGAAACATTAGTTTTCAAAAAAGAATGTCAAGTCTCTGAAACACTATTTTCAAACAATTGTGAAGGTTCATTCTCTCAGCACAAGGCTAACTGTTAAGCATTTCTAGAGCTTTTGTTGACAAATGGTTAGCCACTGAAAGCTAACCACTAAGATGTTTGTGTGTGTTAGCAAACTATTTATGATACTGAGATAGTTCCAAAATAAAGTACTATTATGAACTGAAATACAATCCTTTTTGTCCACTTTCAACAACCAAGCTGTAATCTCAGACTTGCAGCATTAACCGCATGCCGTGCCTTTAACTACTTTCTTTGATCAACAACAGCTGAAGCTGCTGTTCTGACTCTTCTTCCACAATCCCTTTCACCCCATCAAAAATTGCCCTGAAGCATACCAAAAATTTTGCTGCAAAACCCAACAGTTTACAGATTTAGCTGAAAGCCTCTTATTGCAAGAAAAAAAAAATATATTTTGGCACTTAAACATGAGAGAAGAGCCAGTGAAAGACCAAAACCAGGCATCATCTGTTATGGAAAGGCGCAGGAGAGGAGCAATACCCTCTGTGGAAGAAGAGGGCATATGGGGATAGAGAGACACTGGTGCAGCCTCGTAGAGCCAAGTTTGTTGTACCTGCAGTAAAAAGGATGCCAAAAGCACGGGCAGCAACTGCTGGCCCTGTGAAGAATCACCCCATTCCGTAACACCTGCTGCTGCACGCACAAGGATTTAACATCTGTGGCACTGTTAAAACTAACATACCATGTAGTCTTCTGCCTGGTCAGTCTTGTACATATACAACATACAAAATACTCAATCACACTCAACTAAAGACTGGCTGGCATTCTTCTGTTAACATGAGTAATAATAATATCACACTAAGCAAAGAAAAAAGTTACAAAACAAATCAATCCGTTACAAACAAATAAATCAACAGCAAGTGTGAATTGGAGCATTATTCTGGTCCTGGATTTGTGATTGATATATTGGTTTTAATTATGATCAAATCACAGAAAACTGCCAACTATCCATTAGCTTGATCCTGCATTTCATTTGGCATACAGTCACTTTAAACATAAAACTAGACCTCAAAAAGCAATATTGCCATTCAGCATTGTGTAACATTAAATAATTGAAAGAGAAAGAAGGAAATAGGAAAGGTTCCCTAAGGGGCGTTGTATATTAGCTAACAGAGTTCTGTAACAGAGCTGGCTTGATTCTGGCTGAACTGGCATTTGGGCAGAGAAGCCCGTTAATGTCCGCAGGAGTATATCCTCAAGCACTCCTAGAGATTTTTATATTGAATATACCATGAGTCAAGACAACATCTCATCATCAGAAATAAAAGTTCCCTGCTCTTTCCTGTCATCTCCTTCCCTTCCCAGCTGCTGCTGGCTGCGCACTACCACTGCTTGCCCTGAGCCAGCACTCATTTGATGCAAAGCAAGCTGACTCAGCTCAGCAAAATTACAGAAAAATTACCTCTGGCAAAAAAGTAAGTGTTCTTTTGCCAGTGGAGCTAATTTACTGCTCACCTTGTGGCCAGAGCACTTTGCTAGGAGCAGGAAGGTGAAGCAGGATGGAGGCAGAGTAAGGCCCTCTCCTTTGGATGTCAGCAAGCAGCTGAGGCAGCCCAGCCCTGCAACACACCTTTAGGCAGCAGCACAGGCTGAAAATCACTCCTCGGACCACAGGCAGAGGATTCCCATTCAAGTGTTACCTTAAGTACTTAAATCTCTCTCCTAACCATCACATGACATTTTTGATTCTGTAAAGGGTTTGTTACATCATTTTTCCATGTGGAGACTGCATTTAGGGAAAGAAATCAGCAACAGAAATTCAGTACTCCCCTAGGCTGGTATGCTGCACAGATTGTGTCACAGTACTGCGATTTAGGATTTTGCTCTTCGAGTGAAAAGTTCTATTAGCTTAGGTTTCAGTAAAATATTTTTATTATATTAACTTCTTGATTAAGTAATAATCACTACCGGTTACAGGCACTCAGTTACAAATGACACTCTGGAAGGCGTTAAAGCCCACCAAAGCTCAGTTCCTAAATAGAAAGTAATAGTCAATTTGAAGCAAAAGCGTTTCTTAATAACACAAAAATCAAAATATTTTCAATATTCAGAATCATGAACTTGTCTAATATAACTTCCAAATACACATCTTAATATGTACACTTTAATCTACATGTTAAAATAAAATACGTAATTAACAGGATCTATCAAAAGATTTTTATTCTATCACTGAAATCTTTCAGAAAACCTGTTTAAGTATCATGGATACCGGGACACTGTAAAAGCACTTACTCTAAACAGACTCTCTTGTTGTCTTAGAGAACAGTGTTACAAACTATCTTGTGGTTAAGAAAAGATAAAATGTACAAACCTCGAGATATCTTTCCTAAACAGAAGACAGCAACAAGCAGCAGGGATCAGTTTAATGAGAAAACTGTGGAAGTCTCACCAGCTGGTCTCAGGACAAGTAAATTTATCTCACACACAGGAAAAGCAAACCATTGGATAAACTGACTTTATCTGGTGCTTATGGACATGAGCGATTAAGTTTTCAGTCTACTCCTCCTCTATTAAAACCATATAAAAGAAATTAAACTTAACAACAGCTGTCATAATTTCTGTTTCACTTCACTATTTGATTACAAGAAAGAGGATCTACTACAACAATGTTCAATATTGACAATTAGTCCATTTAGTGGTCTGAACTTACTGTATATGCTTCCCTGCCTGTAAATCTGGACTCGAGTTTGTGATTTCTCATGTAACATGACTTTACAGCCACCTATCTAACAGTATTGGCACCCCCCTTCTCTTCAGATAAACACCCTGTAATGAAAATACCATTAAGGTACTCTTTAAAGTTCATGTTGCCATTATTTAAGAAAAATCAAACAAAACACTAGCAATTTTACATTTTATTGTCATTCTAAACTTGTGGCAAGAAACTTTTAAGGGAGCTCCACACCAACATGCTTGTTCTAGATAACCAAACACTACAACTAGGTGGAAAATGCATTTTGTAACACTTAGGTCCACGTATTGCCCTTCCCTCAGGCCCACTTGAGGGAAACAATGCACTCTAAGTGTAATATTATAATGGAAATTAGCAGAGATCCTGCAGGGAAATAAAAAAACTGTAGGCTCTTCCCTGCTGGAAATGCTGCTTTCAAGAGTATCAGCAGAGTAAGTGCTTCATCATTAGCATAAAACTAGAGTAATTTTCTGTCATCAGGCCTCGTTCATATATAAAACAGTAATCTTCATGTTTCCCAGGGAAAGGTCTCCCACCCCCCACATACTCTCCTCCAGCTGCAAGCAATACAGGTGCTAACTTATGCAAATACAAGGAAAACTCACTCTGCTGGTTTCTGGCTTTGGTAGCTTCTTTTCTTCTTCTCCCTCCTCCCTCTGCCCTGGCCTCTGGGTGACTTCGCTCACTCTCATCGGTGCTGATGACTTTCACACTTACCTTTCCCTCCAGATGCAAGGCTGCATTTATTTCTACAGTTGACTTTGCTGCTTCTTGAAACTACGCATGAGAAAAGCGGAATCTCTGCTTTTCCTCCTTAAGCCTCTTACTTCCTGTCTTCTCATTTAATATTAACCACTTTTCCATTCATTTTTTTATTATATTTTTAGCATCTAATCTGATTGGCTGTAGTCAAGTTTCTAAACTCTGCATTTTACTACAAAATTCATTTCACTCTGCGGTTCGATATTGCCCGGAGTACTACAAACTGAATCTTCAAAAGACTTAACTTACTCATTAGCATACACCTTCCTCTTCTGAGCAATGCCTTCAGGTGCAGTCACCCTCTTTTCAAGTGCATATTCCTCATCTTTACCTCTAAGGCACATTCCTCCCGCTCATCTCAGCCTGCAAAGAAAGCAAGACACCACAATTCACCCACCATCCCCCTGCCCCACTCGGATGTCCCCTCTGCCCCTATTCTGTACAGCTGGTGCCAGTTTCCCTTATACTTTAACAAGCACGTAGCCAAAGATATAGGAACTTACTGTCTGTGCACCAGCTGGGTTAGATCGCTCTAAATACTTAAATATTCTTTCTGTCCCTTCCTCTTGCCGTTTGACTTTTGGCCTATTCAGACTTCCAGGCCTGCAATGACTTACTGATGGGGAATGCCCAAATCTTTTGGAAAGCTCTGATGTACGTATTAGAAACTTTTAGCCTGTAGAAAGAAAAACAAACAAACAAACAAACAAAACAACAAGCTAAAGGGCTGTGCTTTTATATTATTTAACCTCTATAAAGCATCCTCGGAGCGATGACCAACCTAAACCCCTGAGCACCGGCATGCAAAGCCAAGGCTCTAAGGCGCCTCCGCGGGCAAACACGGCGCCGAGCTTCACACGGAAATTCCGCGCCCGTCGCTTTTTTATTTTATAAACCCCTCCGTTCGATTTTCCCGTGAGGAGGACGGCGGGTCCCGGCGATGGGGGAGGCG
>NW_020799103.1:3179422-3195504 GCF_003259725.1 Athene cunicularia | reverse complement strand
CTCGCCCCGCGCCGGCCGACGGCAGCCCCCGGGGCGAGCATCCCCCCCGGCCCATCGTTTCTCCGTTGTTTTTCGCTCTGCTGGGGCTCGTTAACCGGGTTCCTCTCGAGTGTGCGGAGCCTCCTCTCAGCTAAAAACTTGTCTCGAGCGATTCAGCCCCACGGAGAGTTCTGTAAAGTTCCGGGAAGTGCGGAGAAAATCCAGGATACCTTATTGGCTTGGGGTTGCTTTCTGATTGTGTAACTCTGCCAACTAAAATGAGTATTTTCTAGGTGATGGGATTTTTGTTATCGCCTGCCTTTTATGTCTCTAGCTTGATGTATCTGCAGTTCTAATCTCCACAGCGTTTAAAGGTAAAAGTCTCAGGCTAAAAATACACCGTCCAGATAGGTGCACGTATAGATGACTCTTCATTCTGTCCCGAAAGTGGTCAGGCGTGTATTTCTGATCTGATAAGATTACTAGATTATCAAGTCAGAAGGGCTGTTGCAATCAGCTAGTCTGACCTCTTCATAATGCAGGCCATAGGACTTTTTTTTTTTTTTCCCCCCAATCTACGTTTTAAACTAAAGTTTGTTTTTTAGAAGGCACAGTTAAAAACGTCCAAGGAGGCAAAAATCACCACAATTCTTGGTTAAGTATACAAGTGACTGATTTGTATTTTCCTATTTCTGATATAAAAAGGGCTGCCTGTAGTTTCTAGCCACTGAATCTTGTTTATAGCCTCATCGACACTGAAAATCCCATTATAACTCATGTTTTCAGAGTATTAATTCTTATGAATTTTGATTAATTTAATGCTTTATGTTCTTTTTATTGAGAAAAACAAGTAATTATCTGAAGTTTGTTACCAGACCTTTTTTTTTGTTTTGGCTTTATTGTGTTTGGTTTTGTTGGTTTTTTTTTTTTTACTTTACTACTTCAGTTATTCTCCATTTTCTCCTGGATCCCCTCCAGTTTATTGCCACCCTTCCCGAATTGTGGACATTGCGTTTTAGAAGCAATTAAGTCAGTTTTAAGTAAGAAGATAATAGGACCTCCCTGGGGTATGAGGCTCTAGATTCCTCTCTCACAGAGAATTGCAAGGACAGTTAGTTGTTTTGGCCAAAACCTTGCTCCATTGAAGCTACGTCTAGCTGGGTTCTCTGCACAGTTGCCTGCATGGCCAAGTAAGGTCTCCTACTGTTCTTTCTAATCTTTCTTCATAATCATTGAAATACTTTTGGTCATGTTGCTATGTTGGAAGTCAGTGACATGTCCTTTCTGTATTGCTTTCTCCAGTTCTCATCGTCTAGTGAGGATTACGCCATGTATTCCATGAGAAAGGTTTGGATTTTCCAGGTCATTTAAGAATATGTAGTACAGGAGCATGAGCAGATCCCTCTGGGATCTTAGAAGAAACACAGCTTCTTGATGATTATTTTCTATAATCAAAAAAATTCCCTGGTTTCAAAACATAACTTTAATCTTTTAAAAACTACTCTCTTGATGCATTATTAATTGTATATTTTGGGAATTCCTTAATTGAAATGGCATGGAGAACAGTCCCAAGACAAGTACCATGGAGAAGCTCATTGGATCAATGCCTGCTACCTTTACCAACCATATTGTTAATAAAAAAATTCAAATTACTGAATCTATTCTTGATACGGCAATATTTACATGGTACTTTAGGAAGCAACGTCAATAACTTACATTTGGTTCTTAAAAGTTTCATGTCAAGGCTGTGTAGATGGTGATGAATGATGCATTTTAAATGCGTTTACTGAAATGTTTTAACTTTTTTTTTTTAAACTGTAGCAAGGGCAGGGAAATACTATGAATCGTACTTTGTGCTTGGAATTCTCATGTACTTGGATTGTTAAGAGTTCATGTCATTTTAGTAAGAATTAAAAATCCTTGTCTTCAGCAAGGTTTAAAGATTTGAACCGTGTTGGACACAACGTTAAATACAGCCTGGGCTGGCATAAGATGTTTCTGGTTCCTCTATCACTGATAACATTTGTCTTTGTATGGATGGAGCCAATTGCTTGGGAATTGGGACGTAAGAGTCATGCCTACCACTGCCAAGGCTTGTACCAGCCTGGAAGCAAATCATGAGCGTATAGATGTACTGTCAGGGAATATGCTGTCAGTGTTCTCTACTCGTATTACAGATCACTTGGCATTTTTCAAAATGGTGTTTTTGATTGTGGTTGACAGGTAGTCATCTAAACAGCTGAAGCTGCATTAGCCTGATGTTAAATTAAAAAAATGTGTGTCGTGTTCATCTGGTACTTGCTTGAAAAGAATTCAGCCTTTAGGTGATACAGATAACAATATTTCATTCAAATTTCATTTCATATTTATGCTGTTGCAGGCTGTGTCGTGCCAGGCTATGCTCCCTTTGTGTGGAGAGCCATGTTCACAGTTTCAGCTCATCAAAATGATTTCTCCTCCCTACAAGCGTTGCTCCTGTCTTCCTGCTCTTAACTTCAGCCATCTGGTTTTTATCCTGCTCCTTATTTCTTGCAGGCACTGTTTTGTCTGTGCAATGGCACTATTCTTATCGACTGAAAGGAAATGTGTGATGAAGTATTATAAGGACATAGCTACCAGGCCTGCTGTGACATAACTTTTCCCATGGAATAGGAGAAGATAGTGAAATGGGGATGGGAGCTGATGGAAATCACTTGAATCACTCTGTTAACTGAGCAGAAATCACTCCCACTGAAGAGCGTGCTTGGACGGTGCAGCCATGGCAGCCCTGTAGCAGGAGGCAGAAAGGGGGGGGTGCTCCTTTCATTTCCCTTCTCCCCCCTTACATAGGCTGTCAACACCATCAAGGAATTTCTGATGGTTGTATGGTACGCTGCCACTTCTGACCTTTTTATCTGTAGTTGTTAGAAAACCTTGCTTCTGTGCTGAAACGCCTATTTTTGTGTCACAGTCTAAAGCTAGTCCTGCATTGCATAGCAGATAACGTATGTCATGCTTACTTGTTACTTGCTCAAGAAAAACATGGTCTTCAGAAATCTGGTGAATGTGTAATAGTTTGAGAGACTGTTGTTAATTCCTTGGAAAGAGAAACGGAGATAGGTGATAACGGAAGAGGTTTCTGGTTGAGTATATGTCTAACTTGGTATTTCTAGGGTTTCACTCAGAGAAGGGTTTTTACTAGTGGAGGGACCTCACTGTTCTTGTTTGGTTTTTACAACAGTTCTAAGACTCAGATATTCTGCTGTACGTGATTGAATGTCAGGCACAATTATTTTGTTGTTTTAAATTTTACGGCCAACTGCTGTGGTCTCTGATGTTTCTTTATGCCTGGTAGCTATACGGGGTTTTCTGCCATTTAATTCAAGATGGTTCTTTACAGTAGATAACACTGACATTTGGTTAGTGCAGCCTGTATTTATAGCAGCTAATCTGAGATAATGAGTTGGTTAGTGATAGTTCACATCCAAAGTTACATAAGTGGGAGACTTAAACTTTTATGATAAACAGTTACAATTTTTTTTAAACTTGTATTTTTGCACAGCTGTCAAACTGCTGCTTATTGCACCGACTGTATAATAATTGTGATTTAGTTAAGGTTCAATTTTAAATTCTAATAGATTTTTGCATAAAAGCGCAGATAATGTGTTTTAGAAAACTGTAGAATGTTCTCTTTCATCAAACAAAATTGTTCTGAGAGGTAAAACCAATGTTTGTTATTAAACACATTTCCTACAAAAAGTTCCCTATGGCGTAGTATTTCCAATGTTGAAAGGTAAATCTCATAAACTGAATATATTTAGACCATTTGCTATTAAAAGAAAAGGGACAGAAGGATTAAATAAACTTTATAAATGTATAAAAAATTTAGATCACTTTAAAATCTTAGCAAACTTTGTCATAGTTTATATCTAAAACATTTATACGTCCAAAATAAAACACAGGTAGTCCACGGTGTGGCACAAATAACTTACAGGAACTTGCTAGCTTTTTGTTTTTTTTTTTTTTTTTTTTTTTTTTTTTTTTAATAACTTTCTTGTTTTAACCTGTATTCAGTACATACTGAAATAACAGCTGGGACAAGGTCGAAGATTGAATGAACAGAGAGGCTGAACACATTCTAGCTGTATGCCCCATAGCTTTCCACAGATGCAGATGTATGGGCGTCTTGTAAAATCTTTGCTAATGTTTCAAAATGAGCCAGGTAGGCTTGTTTGAAATGATGTGCTCCTTACCTGTCCAAGATTTAATGACAATTTTACACGTAACATTTTAAGCATTTTATGTCACTTTGCTTCAGAGAGAAATGGTGACATAGAACAGTGTGCAGAAGGAACAAGTTGAAACTTAGTCTGAGGGTGCAGTTACATGAGACGGCTGAACTCCCTGCTCAGGCTCACTGCTGCTGAAAGGGGCTCTCTTCCTCCTCCCTTGTGTTGGCTCTGGCGTTTGTGCAACTGCACAGGGGGCTGGTCTCATTTGTTAATCCATGAGAAAACTATCCTGACCGGGAAGGTGAGTAGCTTTCTCTTGAGTAGGCAAGCTGTGCTGGTGTACCTGTGCTGTCAGACAGGAGTCCAGAGGTGGCACCGGGGGACGAGCAGGGAGCAGAGCTCTAAGGGGTGAGCTGTGTGGCCTTGGCAGGGACTCTGCCCTGTGGTCCTGGGCAGCTTTTAGGTGGGCTCAGCCTTGCCGTGTCACTGTCTTCAATGAGCGTCCCATCCAAATTGTGCTACCTGCCTCCCTACCAGGAGCACTTAGTAAGTGTCTGTGTTAGCTGAGTGCTTGCCCTCTCTTGCGATCACCTGCAATGGTATTTCAGATGTGAGCCCCTTCCCATGGAGCCAACAACTTCAGCACAGGTTACTGAATATGTTGTTCTGAAAGAAAAGGATTTTGTATCCTTCCAGCCATACAGAAGATCTTTCAGTCCCATATGTGCATTCTACTTTTCATCCTGTTAACTTTAATTGTAGGCGTTTACTTTATACCACCAGAGAACAACCTTTTCTCTTTGTTTTTTCTGTACTTTTTTCTTGGAGATGCTGTTGATTCTGGCATGATAGGAAGGAGGTTGTTTTCAGAAAAATCAGTGTTTTCTTTCAGGAAAAAAACACCTATCACTGGATTATATTCATTCTAAACAATACTAGAGCTCTTATAGAGTGGGTGTATTTTCCTTGGATTTTTGGTTTTTGTATTTTGTCAAAGCACTCACAGATTTGCATATCAAAAAGTTACTTTATATGATGAGTGCCTATTCCATACATTAAAAAAGAAACAAAAAGACCCCAAAACAAAAACCAGTTAAAAGTCAGCACATTAATAGTCTCACTTCAAACCCTCCTTAGCAGCCTTAAGTGTGACAAAAATAACTTGGAGCAGCATGCAGAGTTCAGCCTTTCCAGCATGGCATTTCTTGCTGTACCATGCGAGTGACAGAGAAAGAAAAATTCTTAGCATTTTTAAGCAAAGAGAAATAATGTGCTTAGAGACGATGGAGCTTTTAGTCATTAAATACTAGATTTACTTATCTCACTGGGCAGATCTCATGGTGTTTTAGTTTTACTTCTGCTATTCTCTGTCACCTCTTCTTACATTACTTCCTTGGTTTATTACTCTGAAGGGACCGTTGGGGACACTTAGAGCATCCTCAGAGCCTCTCTGACTGTGGGTTAAAATAAATAGGGGTAAGGGGCTTTTCTTCCTGAATCCCTGCATACTTGAAGTTTCTTATTCAGAACAATTCAACAAGAACCTATGTATGTTTAGAGAAGCTTTTATTTGCCCACGTTGCTTTTCTTGTTGTTCATCTTCCTTCTACATGCCTACTTCTGTTGCTTGCTTAGGAGTTGTGTAAGCGTAACCACTTACACTCCGCAGGAAGAAGGCACCCTTAGGCATCCTTATCTTAAATAGCATTTGCATAGAAGGATACTAAGAAACATTTATTCCTTAATAACCCTATATATATGAATTATACTTGGGGCTGTCGTAATCTAGATTTTATTGGAGATAGCCCGCTTTTTCAACCGGTAATGTGGTGTGAGAAGAGTTTGAGGGCTCCAACCCTTCATCTAGCATTTCCAGATGTTTGGCAACTTGTTTTGAAAGCTTTTGGACATCCAGAACACGCCAGACAAATGGCCACCGCGCCTGCGTGGCGTGTGTGCAATCAGGCTGGTGTTTCATGGCGATACTGAATGTACCAGCATGTGCTGCACGTTCCGTGTTGCACTTTTCTGACCAGGAAATCCCTTTCAGAAATACGCAACTTAGTGTTTCACACCACATCCTGTTTACTTTCTCTCTTCTTCGTGTCAAAAATTCCAGTGCTAGACAGTGAATAATCTTTCAATTCCTATGTTCCTCCCATTTCATTATTCTTTACCAAGTCTGCCAAGGATAGGATTTCTAATTGGGTTTTTTTGATGGTGAACATTTGCTCATTTGCTACACAGAGAGTGATCCTAGAAAACTAACTACTCCCTAGGACTCTCAACAGTCACCACTTGTTAACTACCTTCAGTTGTTGCTGGAACTTGTGACGTGGAGGTTACCAATGCTCAGTGCCACTGGGGAGAGCTGTGATTTTCTTCTTTTCCCCTTCCAAAACCCTCTTTTTTGTTACTCGTTTTACAAGGGAATACAGGTTTTTCACCAATTAAAGGATTTTTTTAGTTTGTGTGTTTGTGTACCATTCTGGTCTTAATACTTATTTTTGTTTAGACTTCTGCCTGAGTATCAGGAAATCTTAATACCTAGGGTATATTTAAGGAATTTGTTTTATATAGCAAAGTTTTCCCCCGTGTCAAAATAAATGCCATGTAGCTAAAACTGTTTTTCTACACTTTTGAACAGTGCATGTTTTCTAGTTGAAGCATTCACAAGCAACTGAGTTCATACGGTGTTTTCAGCTAAATAGTAACTAGTGACAACGTGGTAGCCAGGGTAACCTTCTTTGCAAGGTTAGAAATGTAATTTTAAATCTGTTTTAGGATGAAGAGAGCACTGATGAAGAGTTGTAAGAGCTAAAATCAAGGACTATGCTAATTTTCCTTATAAAATTAGGTAGTAACACCCATGATGCTTCCTTTAATCAAAAGACTTGCTGCTGCATTTTACAGTGAGTGGTGTTAATATGTTAGATCTTTCCAGGGCACACCTACTAAATTGGGATAGAAGTGGTGTTAGTCATAGCAATGCCTCTTTATTGAATCTAAAGGAGCTCATATGAGCCGCTTAGCTCTTGTGGTGTGTGGTGGGATGAGGAAAACTGTACTTGACATGTAGGTGTGCTGGAAGGCTTAGAGCCTATTTAATGGCCTTGAATTGTAGGCTGTAAGGATGACCAGGGATAGTAAAGTCTCAGATGTAGGCAGCGAGTAGATGCCTTGATTCTGTGCAAGTTTGGTAACTTGTGAGCCATGAAACCACTCATCTTCACAGTGGTTCAGTATGTTGTGTACTGAGCTCTTAGAAATTTTAGCTTCGCTAAACCTTGAGAAACTGACTTTAATTTCAGTACTGAGTGTTTGAAACTTGGTTGTGAGGGCTGTAAATCTGAGCGGGTTAGTGTTTGTGCCTTAGTTTCCTTAGATTAAAAAGCAGAAGATATTTTGTGGGTTATGGAACTGTAAAGTGCTTGGAGATTTGGTATTGAAAAGAGGTGTTGCTTGAAATGGCACTCTTGGTCAATAGGACATATGCATTTGCACCTCTTGACTCTTTTGTGATGAATATCTCTACTTCAGCATCTTTTTTACCACATAATTGGGAAAATAAAGGGCTTATTAAGAAATGGGATATCAAGCATTCCTTTAGTACCCCAAAGGTGATACTCAAGCTTGCCACAAAATATGGCACTGTAGTAACTGTTGGAGGGTAAGGGTTGAGAAGCATTTCAGTATCTGAAATGAATTGTATTTTTAATAAGACACTGATGTGGCTAAGCCCCATCTTGAGATAATGCTCTGCTGATTCTTATATTTTGAAATAAAATTTAGTTATTAAAAGTAATGACATATTTTTGTGTTGATCTTAGCCAACTGTAATGGAAGATTAGGCTGTGTGCTCAACCATTAATACTGTGATGATCTTGAGAAGATTTTCAAATGTCTCCGAGTATGCTTTTACCCATAGAGTAGCATCACATACTGGAGAAGACGTGCTATGTTTCCGTTACTGTTTATTACAAATATATTTTGAAATTGTGAGTAAAGCTCCATAGGAGAGAAGTATTACTAATTTAAAAAAAAATCACACCTATTATCTCTATGCTGGGTAAAGAGAAATTTCTTTCATAAAAAGGTAAGAGAAGAGGATAAATAAATATAGTGACAAAATACTCCAGTGCCTCAAAGGACAAGAAAAAAAAGATTTGCAGTTCTTTCCATAGTGTAAGCTACACAGACCGCAGTGGGTACTCGTTTTTCTGCAGGGAGCAGTAGAGTAGAAGCCGTTAGGGAAGATATGTGAAGCCCCAAAACATTGCTTGGCAAACAAACGACTTAAATATTTTTGGTGACACTTCATTATAATATAAATTGGGTGGTGAATGTGGGCATATCTGTGTCTGTTTAGATGCAGGGAGTAATGATACTGAGTTAATAAAGACATCAAAGTTAGGCTTCAGTATTCAGAGCAGGAACATCGAACGCTCCCCTCTAGACCTTGAAATCTTAAAAAGTGCATCAGGAGCTCAAAACTGGCATTGTTGTAGAATAGTTTAGGCAGGCTGTAGCCCCGTTATGGTAGAAAAGGGGGTGGGGGGAGTTGATAAGCTGTAAAAAGCTTCTTAACTAATCCAGCGCTCTATGTTCAGCTTTATTGGCAATGTTCAGGTCTAAACATGGTTGGCATTTTTTCCTGTGGGATTTTTTGTGTAATCGATTTTAATGAATTCCTCCAAAAATCCAGGTATGACACAGAGGGTTTTCCAACAGAAACCTGCTTTGGTGCTGCTAGCCCCACATGCCCTATGGGGTAACGGCCAGTGGGGCTCCTGTGGCCAGGCGGTCACCCCAGTCCTGGAGCCCTGCTTCTGGGCATGTGGGCAGGGCCTGAAAGCTCTGCGTGCTCTTCTGGGTTTCTGCTAGCAAGGAACTAGTTGTTCCTTGGGCTTTCTCATTAAAGGAATTTGAAATAGTGTATTTAGAATTTTAATAATAAATTTAAAATACCTTCATCCATTTTTGCCCTTCACAGTGCATCAGATTTTTGTAAACTGCAGAATTTCTTTTAGAAAGTTGTTTTGGTTAGGTTGCTGAGAATTTTTGTCAAAGCCAACAGAAGTGGTAGTGTTACTTGCCAATTCTGATTTAACAAAATAATCTTTTTTTTAAAATGTACTGCATTTCAACTGTAGATGACCTCACAAAAAGGTAATAAAGATTGTATACCTTAAAAAAAATAAGAACATAGTTTGTCCAGTTCCTCTGTAGTAGTGGAAGTTAAAGTTTATAAATAGCTCATTTCTATCTGAATATTAGTTTTTACATAGTTTCAAGACATGGTTTAACTGATTTTTATGGAAACAGAATTATAATTGTTATTAAGAACTCCACAGGTTACTTAATCAGACAAGCCAGCACTTGCACTCAGGCATTGAAGTACCAGTAAGACTATTTTGGCTTTCCTGAAGCAGTTCTGTCTTTTTTATTTTTAAAATGATCAAGCGTGAAGGGTTTGGGCACATTAACTAACATGGGAACAAAAGGGAGATGGACTTTTTTGGCCATAAAATATTTTTCTTCTCTTAAGATACGACATGTATTCAGGTACAGAATCACAGGAAAAGCATGAACTTTTGCTCCTTCAGGCATTCCTCTACATGTAATTTTCTACCTCAAAAATGTGTTTCTTAGAAGCTGCTATCTCAGCTCTGAGAAAGCAAGGAAGTAATGAGCGTTTCCTCTCGTAAGTACCTCGAGGCAAGTCTTCAGTCCACGTTGTGGAGGTCTCAGCCATGCTCTCCGTGGCTCTGCATATGAATTGAGGTGGGAAATTAACATTATAACTTCATCTCTAATGAAAGAGTGAAGGGTGATTGCCTCTGGTATGTTATGATTTGATATATTCTGTATTGAATATGTACTCTGTATTTAGATTAAAATGGAAGAATGTCACATAGTTGAGATTGTTGATAAAATACTACTCTGTTTTACTGAACTACAATAGTACTGGAGTCTGATTCTGTATTTTCCATATTTCTAAAAGTCATCTTTTACCTTGGAGAATAATATTATTAGATAGTTAGTAATACTTTAAAATATTGACACCTATTTATTTTTTATGTGATGATTCAAAAACAGGCCAGGCAAATGCTAATCATGTATGCCATTCCTAAAGGAGTGTTCTACATACCTTTTAAGATGTATTAATTTTAGAGATGCTTTTCTTGATCAGGGGAATTAGATACAGGGAGTAGGCTGGCTTCCATTTTTTTTCTGCTGACAACATTTGCAAGCTTTGAACCAATTTTGGTTTTGCAGTGTCGTCTTTTTTTTTTTTTTTGTATGCATGAGACTGGGAAATAGAGGTGAAAAATCACATTGTATACATTTCTAAATAAATATTTTGCACTGAAAAGAGTCTCTGGGCGGAGCAGGAGTTTGTTTTTCTTTGTTTTCCATTGGAATTAATTTCTGAAACATTCTCTGTTGTGTGTTTGGGCTTGCTTTTAAACTTCCAGAAGTGTGTTGGCCTGTCCATTGGACAGAAGTGATTTGATGTTAATAGTATTAAACTCATTTAAGTAGCAACTTTCTAGGCAAATCTCCTCTTTTATGATTCTGCTTAGTCATTGCTTTCTTAAAATGCAAGATCAAACCCATTTTTGGATTAAATATACTATGACATTGCTTTTAAATTTATGTTCTAGTTAGACTGTAGCAAAGGGGGGTGAACTCCGTTGCTCTTAGAAGGGGCAGCTAAAGCGTGTCCTGGCTGAAAGGCCACTTATTCTCCATCTGTATTAAATTGAAGCAGTGTTTCCAAGTAATATTCTCACATTCTGTCTCCATGGGATGCTGTGAAATGCTGTGAATAAAGTAAGTAGCGAAAGTAGCGAAGATAAATATTTCAGCAAAATATTAAATATTGTATCTAATATTAACATAATTCCAAATATGAACCTGCCAACAGAAAATGCAAGCTGCGACTATTTTACATGTTGAAAATCAAATACAGTGGATACAAAGAGATGTAAGCTGCATATCAGTTTAATTTATATTTAGAACAGTATTTTTAGTATTTAGAAATGCGTTTGTCATTTTTGTGGTGTTTGGATCTTAAGCAGCTTTGCTTTCAGCCTCTGACTGGAACTCGCTATTGCATAGCTAAGGAGCTGGTTGAAGAGAGTCTCCTTGCCAAGTGTCTGAGCTTTGGGGTACAGGGGGAGATTGGAGTATTACTTCCCTTATTTCACATATATCTCAAGTCAGATAAAAGGTAAAGTGTGAGTTTTAAGGTATTTTGTTGTCAGTACAAGGCTATGGCTGTATTTTTAATCTCCTTTTTCGGTGATTTCTTTAGGAATGGACCATATGCCTAGGCATCTTCCCTCAGGAGCCAAGAAGCTCCTCTTATTTTCAGCAAGGTCGAACAGTGCTGCCCAAAGATGAAATCACATTGTTTCACTTGTATGGTGCATGTTGGGTTGCTGCCTTTTGTTGGCTTGGGTTTGGTTGGTTTGGACCTCAGACGTGTTACCGTGCGCAGGAGCCCGAGGTCGGGGTGCTGAGGTTCCCGTCAGGGGCGGTGGGAGCACGGGCCCTTCTCGGTTCTCCTGCAGTCAGGAGTTTCCTGTACAACTACTGGTCTTTCAGGTGTCCGGTTTCACTTTGAGTGCAGCCTGAACCATTTGAATACTTTGAAAATGCTTTGTGATTTAATGTGGCTTTTTAGCAATTTTCCTTTATATCAGAGGCAGAAATTACAAGTGCGTAAGAACGAAACAACAAGGTATTGCACCCAGAAGTATCCTTTGCTGCTTAAAAGTCCAGGTTTGTTTTTCATGTAGGCATTATAGGCTTCCCTAGAGCTTGAATAATTGCTGTTCCTACACTTAAAAACACCTTAGAAATTGCTACGGTCTAATGAAAATTGATCTAGAAAATAAAGTGGGAAGATGAAATTGCCCTCTTTCCATGTACTCATACTTTTGTATCAAATAAACTGAGATACTTGTTTAAAGCCGTTTTGTTTCTATATTTCATTCTGCATGGATGCCTAGGAGAGCAAGGTTATTTGAAGAAAATGAGAGAATTAAAGTACTTACTTGTATGACCAGTGCTTATTGCAACTCATTTTTGTTCCCTTTTAAACATGATCCTTCCATTTGAGTTTGAAATGAAGGAACGCGTCTATCAGTTGTGTAAAGCGTAAACCGGATAATTGTGTTGGCAAGGTGAGGAGTGTGGCAAGTGCATTGTAACCCAATAACCTTTTGCAGTTGGAGACCTAAATTCGTGTGAAACTATTAGATTGAAGAATGCTGTGGAAATAAATTATCCTAAGACTAGCAATATAATCAGATATTTGAAGAGTTGATTCAGGAATGACTTCATATGGGCTAACAAAAAGGAGTTGTAAATCAAGATTGAGGTATTTTAGTGACAATTAAATGCAGAGACTATAAATTTTCTTCCTGAAATTTTTCTGGAGAGGTAATATTCTATTAGCTCAACTGATGTAGCTGAAAAAAAACAGATTAATGTTTGAGTCATTTTACATTCATTGTCATAAGGATTTTTTTGATAGCATCATTACAGCAATGCCAAATAATGATGAGTCTGTATAGGACGTCTTTAAAAGCACACTTAAATATTATATTAAAGTCAAATGGACCTTTTTAATGAAAAATACTTCGGGGGGAACTCTTTTTCCAAATTTATACGTCAAATTTGTATTGCTTTCTAGCAGTAATCGCTCCATTTTGCAGTTAACTATGCCAGCAGAAGTGGGAAATCAGTATGATCTATCAGTGATAAGGGGGAAGTGTTTTTGGAACACTATATAGCAACTGATGGTAGCAAATAACGAAAGTACCAAGTAATGTGAATGTGTTTCTTCAGTAACTAATCCGACATTTCAGTACAAGTGAGAACTCCTGTGGAATTTTAACAGACTTCGAAACCAGAGTACAAAAGGCAAGATAGCCATAATGTTATTTGCCACACTTAGCATATTTTTGATATGCGAATTACATGCTGTGTAAGTTCATCTGTTTTAAAAGCTACATTTTATAAAAAGAAACCCTAAGGCAGTAATCTTCTTTCAGATTGCTGTGCTTGTGTTTAGGATAAGCTTATGTAAACTGAAGGCATATATGCAGGGTTTTTGAGATAAGAATCTACATTCCAGCAACTAGTAATTATACAATAAACAATTAACTGTTCTAATAAATACACTGTTTTTGTTGAAAGACAGATTCATTTTTGAGGTTGTGGTTGCATTAACTATGACCTGGGAGTTTGTATTCATAAAAAAAGCGCAGCATTGTATACTTTGAGTGTTCTTACTATGCTCATAATTACTAGAATTTTGAGATTCTAATTAACAAGGGTTTTGAGCTACTGAGTCTAAAGGTTATTTTGTATCCCACTGTTAATTCCAGAGTCCTCTGTGTTACAGTCTTTGTCTAAATTTCTTTTACAAGTTGCTTTTATCATTCAGAGCATTCTGCTTCAGGTCTACAAGCTTGTATGTTAGGCTGTCTTTTAGTATTTGCATGTACTCTACCTTTCCTTTAGAAAAAAGGTGTTTATTGCAAGGGAGTGAAGAGGGGGAAATGAATCACAATCTTCCCCAAACAACCAGAATAAGGAGAAATTTCAAATTAAAAACAAAAAACCGCCCAAAAAACACAACAACAAAAAAAACCAAACAAACCAGCAAACTTAATTTTTCAATTTCCCAAATTTTCAGGTAGTTAAAGTTCATCCCCTTTTTGCTCATGACCTTTTGCTATTGCAGTGTAAGAGGAGGAATGACACAGTATTATTTGATGTAATCTGTACCGGGTTTTGCGGGTCTCGTCTCATCTGGAAGGATTTTTACTACAAATTGTAGGCCTGCTTGCCTAGAACACCACTACAACATCAAACCTCAGCCTGAAAATACCTGAAATGAGAAAAGGAAGGCGTTCCACTGTATGAGCCAGATAGGTAGTATGACTTCATAGTTTGCCTTTTAAACGTGTATGAAAGAAAAGTCAGCATCACATACTTTTATATAGATAAATGCTTTAAGAAAACTTGCAATTAAAACTAAGTAAAACCTATTACACATGGGAAGTTTCACAAGATCAGCATTTGTGTTAGTGAAGATAATTCTTGTTAGCAATGCATGAAGTACCATGGAGTTCAATTTAGAAACTTATTTTCTCATGTAGCACACTTCTTATTTTTAAAAAATCTGAAGAAAACATGTTGTAATTTTGTGGTTTTCTAGCCACGGAATTCTGTTCAAAAAAATCCAAGCCACCTTAACTTTAATATTTGTCTTGTAAAAATATTTGCATTTAAATTGGCTTTATTGCATGCATAGCGTTTTATGTGCTGAGTGCTGTTTTAATTTTTTTGGTCTGACAATATTAAAATTTTTTTAACGCTGTAAACCGAAATTAACCTACAGTGTTATTTTACCTATATCATGCCTGCCAATTGTCCATAGTAATTATGCAGATCATTAGATTTCAGTCAGTTTATAACAGAAATCAGTTGCTGATACATGGTGTTGAACTGGGCAAAGATCCTTCGGTGTGTTGACTCTGAATTGAGGTTTGGCAATTGTCTAAATGGGAATTATTGCTGTGAAAGGTGTTAAAAGTGCTAGACAGCGAGTGCAAGTACCTGAGGTTCTTGTTTTTTTTTCCAGAGGATTTTAGTTCATTCTTTAGGCTTGTGCCTTAGGCTGACTTGCTGACTGTAGGAGTATTGTATGCTATAAGCACCTGAAATGAAAAATGTATCCCCTGTGAGTGCATCTTGGGCACAGAAGTTAGTCTAGCACCCTAAAATGTTGTGTCCCTTACAGACAGGCTCTTGCTGCTCATGTGTGAAGGTCACAGTGCTCTTACAGGCTCATCAGATCTCCGCTGCTTCCTCTTGCCTTAATGAAAAGGAACCAAATCCAGTAGTGCTGCCAATTTATACATTATTTGGTGACTTGTATAAAAGTTTCCCATGATGTCATGATTCCTGGCATCAAGTGTTCAATTTTTCCCTTATGCACAGTGACTGCCCCCTTATCCCAGGGGATGAAAGAGGATAAGGGAAGTCTCCTTTACAGCAGTCAGCAGGGAGGGCTATGGGTTTCACCATTTGGAGGTTTTAGGCATCTGTTTACAATGTAATTTTTATTTTAAAGCAATCTCACGTGCACTGGAATAAGTAGAGTTACCTATAAACATCCAAAAGACAAAAAGAGAAGATAAATGGTTACTTGGGCATGCTGGCTTTCATTTTTTCCATTTGACAGGTGCTGTACAAAGCTGAATCTGTGGAAGCTTGAAAGCTCTGGGATTTTGCTTTGCTTCCCCCTCCTTTTTCTGCCTTTTAAGTTAGAAATCATTAACACTCTTGGCAGGTTCCTGATGTTTGATGTTTAGATTGCATTTTTTTATTTTCTGCATTATGGCTTTTGCATGGGCTCAGACACTATATATTTTCAGTTTGCTTCCTTTCAGCCTGATTAAAACATCATGTTAATTTAGATGACTCATTTCAAAATAGTAAATAAAAACTGCGGATCATTAACTTATGTTTAATGCTTGGACGTCGACTGAGATTTGTCACTTGCTAGTGCTTCCACTGTCTATTTTGTTAAAATCATACCAAAATTAACAAAATCTTTAAAAAAACCCCTGTTGTTCCCACAGCTTCCTAGTCATTCCAGCTTTTGTATTAAATGTGCTCCTGTAAGTTTTAATGGAATCAGAGATTAGATGTTAAAGCGGGCATGTATTTGTAGTCACCTGCTTTGTAAATCATTACAAAAACTGTCTATCTAGTGTTTCTTCTGTCCTTTCTGACCTAGTCCTTTGTAGACATTTTTGTGATCAACTTGGATTTTTGCAAAGTCTTTTTTTTTTTTTTTCCTTT
>NW_020799103.1:3140943-3179372 GCF_003259725.1 Athene cunicularia | reverse complement strand
CCCCCCCCCCCCCCCCCCCCATTGTTTGGTTAGGTTTTGTAGTACTTTTTTTATCTGCTTAACATTTTTAATGGTGTCCTAGCACAAGCACATCTGTCAGATCTTGGGTTTGTGTTTTCTTTTGTTTCTGCCACTTTTTGGCTTGTGGTTGGGATTTCATAGTTGCACTTTGTTTCTATAGCTGTGTATTTTTGTTAATAATGTTTAATTTCTTCCTTAGCTTAAGCTATGGAGGAGGACATTCATCACATTCAGAAACAGATCTTCTTCACAGACAGACATACACAGCTTCTCATCAGCTTCCTGGATACTCTACTACACACCATCCTACTGGTAACTGTCCATATCATGAGATTACAGCTTAAATAACTAAAGAAAAAACCCAAACCTGTTACGTAATTTAGATTCAAGTTGATGAATTTTATGATCAGACAGAGTTTGTCATGTAGGTGGTATTAGAAAAGCTGAGTTTGTAGTTGAAAGTTAACAGTTGTTAGCTTTTATCAGAATGTTTTAAATAGAAAGGAAAATAGAAGAGGGGGGCTTATGCTTAGTTACTTATTGTTGGTTTTTAAAGAAATTGCATTTATTCTTTAAAATACAGCTCTTCAGAATTTGGCCTATGCATAAGGGCCAAATGTTAAGTACACCTCAAAGCCAGCTGCAGAAATCATGCCAATTCTTTTAGACTAGAGCACATAGCAAAACTAATGCAAGTTGGAACACGCTGTTGCTAGTACCTACATGTGCAAACTAAGACGCAGTGCTGGGGGAAATGTTGAACATTTACGTTAAATATAGTAGCAGGTGAGGCTGTGTTACATCTGCATCAGGATCTTGTCTGTGATCCTGCTGATATCCTGTCTCCATGTCAGAAGATAGGGCATGACCTCTTCATGCTCGATTTGCAACCCAGTTTTTAAGGAAAGATATTTGAGCTCATGTGCTGGCTGGAATCTGCAGTCTCTTGGCCAGGTGCTCGATCAGAATGGTGGAGGATCAGAACTGCAGGGAATGTTTCAGGGTGCAGACCCTGCAGTCTCGATACAATCTCAGTTACTCAAAACTCTGGATCTCTATAGTGCTTCCCGTTGAGTCCCCTGCCATTGAAATGTGTGAGCAACAGGGAACACACAAAGGTGTTTGTTGAAACGGGGAATGTAACCTAAACCCCTTGTCTTGTGCCAGTCCTACAGAGAAGTCCAAACTGCTACAAGCTGCCCAAAGGGAGAAAAGATTGATACGGAGAAATTGAACCCATTTCAGAAAGAATTCTGAATGTTTAAACAGTTCATGTTAAAAAACTGAAACGCTGAATCTTCATGTGAAGGGAGAATTTTATTGGTGTACCTAAATACTGTTCTTAAGCGTCATGTTTGATGTACATTTAATAGTAGATTTTAAAATGTATACTCAAGTTCCAGTTTACAGTGGCAACGCTAAAACAGTTAAACACTGAAAAATCAATGTGCTTTAATAATACTGCTGATGTTTCATAGGTTATTTTTAGTGAATTATGAATGCATATCCTTGTTATTTGATTGAGCTTCTTGTAAGTTCATCTGAATTGTCTGTTTTGTTCCATTTCCCTCCACCCTCATCTAGGTCTTTCAGGAATATTTGATACCAGTATGCACAGTGCTGGAAGTAACACTAAGGAAACTTCTTCAGTTATGAATTTTCTCTCTGCTATTGAGTCTCGTACTGCTCAGGCAGTCTCTTCAGGATCTACCCTTTTACCACAATTCAGGGCTCCTTCCTGGCAGACAGGTGAAAAATTTCTCTTGAAATTAAATTTTGTCATGATTATGTTGAATGTTTGGGAGAATTTGAAACAAAAATATCCTCGCTAACTGAAAAGGCTACATATCCTCTACCTCTTTTCCATCTTGATATTTAAAAGTCTCAAAATCAATGAAACTGTATTAGCAGAAGAATTATGTTAGGAGATGAGTGAAATGAGCAGAAGTTCTAATTGTTTAGAAGAAATTGAGATGTATCGGTTACTATTTTGTCTAATGAGTCAAATTTATTCTCCAGCTTTGGAATTAGTGTCACTAACACCGTAAGCATATTCAGGTAGACTCCCTGTACACCCTAGCAGATCTTTCATTCTCAAACTCTGTTCACTGTCATAGTTCTTCTGTAATATTACTACTAAAAGTCTATGGATAACTTTAGTCCCTTTGTACACAGAAGTAATGAGCAAGGCATTCTCAAAAAGAAGGTCTGAGGTGCATGTCTCATGGAAATAAGTCAACTAATTTACAAATAAACAAACATGCTGTCTTTTCTGGCAGACTGACTGCCTTCTGTAAACTTCCCCCATCTGTCAAGCCTTCTGTGCAGAGCAGGAAACTTTGCATATTTTGAGCATGCTGTGGACAGCCACACCAAGATAAGTGTTGCTACTGCATCTGTGGGTAGCTTCAAGTTATGGTTAATTTTATGTAGTGATTATGCAGCTGTGCAGTGAATCAGATCTATTCACTGATGCGACAGAAAACGTTTGGGTGGTTATTTTTTCCTTTGGTGGGATGGTTTTCCACTGTATTGACAAGCTGATCTGTGTCTCGGTGCAGCTGTATGATCACTGCTTCTGATTTAGGGAGAAGGCATAAGGTAGGAAGAAGGAAGAGCTGAACAATCCTTGTGTTGACAGTTTGCACTTGGTCTATTAAGTGTAATGTGCAGCTGCATTCCGTGAAGAGCTACTCAAAGGAGTTGAGAAGAGAGAGTGTGGCTTTTTATTCACCATGGACAAAAGCAGATATGTGGGAGCACAGATGAAGACACACACTGTTAGTCTGTCAATATCTTAATATAAGTCAGTGGTGTTTAGAGTTGTGATTTGACCCATCCTCACATCAGATTGTCAGCTAGGAAGAAATCTTTTTTTCTCTTCGTCCTAGCATTTTCTCCATTGCAGCCTGCCTAACAGTGAATTGTGAAGAATGGGGAGACATGCTGTGGGTCGGGTTTGATGTTGATACCAGTGATTGAGAGACTTCTCAGTACTCATTACTAAGAACTCATCAGTAAGCCCATTTTCAATATTACCAGTTCTCTGAGCTTTCTGTTGTCCTTTAATACTTTTGCTGCTTTTCTGTGTCCCTCAATCCTCCCAAGTGTCTTTTGAGAGCTTTGTCTTCTACAAACATTTTGATGAGGGAAAATAAGTGCTCTTTGCTCCTCAAGGTGAGCTTTCTTTACAAGTGTTTTTTACTTTGGGTTTTTCTCTGACCCTGCAACTGCTGATTCTGGGGGGAAAAGAGAGTAACAGTGTGTTTGTTATGTTGTCCTACCAAGTCTTCCTTTGATATATGTGGGATGTGTTTACTGGTGTTCTGATTTCTTAGGGTGGGGGGGGTGTTTATGCACACAACTTACTACCTTTGCTATACTTTTTGTCTGCTCCTCTACAAAAATAAAACCCAGCAGTTCTGCCATAATAGTGCTTCTCTGACTGGCTCTTGTCTGATGTAATGAGTTACCTATGTGGTAAGAGGGGCTTTAATTTATGGCGGAGAAGGGAAGAATACAGGTTAGATGAGAAATTTAGCATATGCAATTAAAATAGGTATAAATTCTTCCCCTTTGATGCTTTCAGAGGCCCCTACCTTTGTTTTAGTGGTAGGGATCAGAGTAGCAGAGAATCCAGTTGTACGTGATCTTGCAGTTTTTAGGATGGGGGAAAAAAGCATTAAAACACTGCATATGCTTTCTTACTCAGAAAGACCTTATTGTTGACTAACAAGAAAAATACTTTAACATTCCTTCAGTATCACATCTCTTCATATCAGTTTGTCTTGAACTGAAAGGGAGAAACAAAGACTTTCTTTCGCAGCTTCATCTGAAACTTCCAAACCAATTGTGTGATTAAGTTGCAATCACTTTAAGAGGACTTCGTACATTTTAAAGTGAAAATTTTTTTTTAACTGAAGTATTTGTCTCAAAGCAAGCTTTATTTACTGAGCTTTCTTATTTATTCTTAAATGATTTGAAGCTAAAAGCTGTTTTAAGTATCCAAGAAGAACTGTAAAAGGTCAAATTATACGAGTGATTTTTCAGATTTGCCTACTGTTGTAAATTTCCCAGGGAAAGCTGATTCCTTTACAGATTCCTTTACAAGAAGTTTAAGCCTCTCAGAATAAACTTATCTTCACTTTCATTCATAGACTTTGGAAACAGTACACAAACTTCACCAGTACCTGCAGGTTACAGAGTGAAAAAGCCCTGGATGTTATGGATCACTGCTGTAAGCCCCAAAGCTTGCAAGGGAATTTCACACTCCTGTTTCAGTTGGAGTAGTATATTCTGTTGAGAAATCATGTTTAAGCCAGGATGTCATACCAATATCCAGATGTGAATAAGTAGTATTATACTTTTCAGTTGGGTAGTTGCTGTCTGTGGATATTTTGGACTCTCACTTTAGAAAGCGTACAAATAATACTCTTTGTGTCGAAAGTCAAAGCCCTCATTTAAGAAACAGAGATTGCAAAGTGTGTAGGCCATTAGCTATGTCACTGTAAACTCTGAAATGTTTCACATAAAGGGAGTTATAAAAGTATTGGTGAGAGTAAATGCAGGAGATGGAATTGCTCCTTTAACTGTGTATGCATTACAATTGGTAAGGTGTTATTTTGCCTTTTAACTGTATATTAAAGGTGTCCAGGGCTTTTGATGAGTTGCCCTCTACAATGAACTTTCTAAACTGAAATAAAAACTAATCAAGAGCCTTCAGTTTCAAAGCAGAGTAAATCTTGTACAATTTTTTTATTCACAATTTGCATCTTAAGGGTATGAGTGTTTTCCCTCAGCAGTTCACTGTAGGTATAGAATTTGGAATTCTTAAAAAACCTGCACTTCCAGTTTGAAAATTACCCACAATAAGTACCTCCCTTTATATGGTTTTGTTGAAAAGGGTGGTGATTGTAAAGAAGGTTATGTTGTAAATGCTGTAAGATCTTATAATTAAATGAATCCTAGAAAAGCAGAGTGTTGTAACTTGTAAATTTCCCTTATGCTCATTTTCCCTTCTTGTTTTGTTTTTGTTTTCTCCAGGTATGCATTCCTCAACAGCCACAGAACTTTTTGTTACTGGAGCTTTGCCAACCTCTGGAACGTTTCCACCAACATCTGCTTTATCAGCATATCAGCATCCCAACACTTTCAGCAGTAGAAACTTTGCTACTACCCCTTCTCTTACTCTTCAAGATACTACCTTCAGTGCTACGTCAAATGGTCTCTTAACTACTCATGATCCTTTATTACAGATTAAAACATCACAAGGCACTGTTCCAACTGCTTTGACATTTGATCGCCTAGGCAGTTCTGTTTTAAGTACCAGTATACCACCTCAGTCATCAACATACCGTTCTGCTCAAGAATCTGCACCCCATCTTTTGCAACCTCAATTTAGTTTGTTGCCTTCAACCCTTGGAGGAGCTCAGCAGGTTTCTCAGGCGTATAGCACATCTGTCTTTACTGGTTCCACTGCTTCTATTGATAGAGCACTTCAGCGAGAATGTAGTGTTATTAAACACCATCAGCGGCCTTCAAGTACTCAGTCTGTTCAGGCTCAACTGACTGTTTCACAGCATTCCTTACACAGCTATTTAACAAGTACAAGTGGAGTTAATTTTCAGGATACGTCTAGGCATTCAGCATTATCCTGCAGTCCAGTTGGAGATGTTACTCAGGTGAGCAATGGAGGACCACAGCAGAAGACTTCTCAAGTCACAGTGGAACTTGCTCAGTCGTACACATCTGCAATCCCATCGCCTGGTTTTCCATCTGCTTCCACAGCAAAAGTGAAAAACTGTTCTACAAAGCAGCCTCCAAGGTCAACGAAGACCCCCAAACCGCAAAGTGTAGCTCCCACTGTGCAGACACAAAGCTATGCCAAAACTGCACAAAACCAGAGTTCTGTCATCACAGGCCAAGCACAGATCTATTCTACAGCGCAGCTCCCAAGCCTCTTGTCAGTCAGCCAGTCCCAGAACTACGTATCATCACAGGCTCAGAATGTGCCACCTGTCAGTCACTCACAGGATTTCTCATCCAACAAGGTTGAGAAGCTGCCCTCACTGTATAAAACGTTGACTTTTTCCGGGCAATCGCAAACTATTACTTCTGATAGTCAAACGCTAAGTTACTCCTCAGAGGAACAGGTGTTGACTTCTGTTCCAAATGAGAACTACTCTGGCCAAACGAGGGAACTTTCTTCAGTCAGCCAATCTCAGAGCTACTCTTCTAGTCACTCTCAGGGTTTATCTCCAGTTAGCCAATCCCAAGTTAGTTTTTCATCTCAATCACAAGTTTTATCAGCTGTTAGTCCTTCAGAAAGCTATTCTTCAGGGCAGTCTTTAACATTAACATCACCTTCTCTTTCCTTTAATGCTTCCCCTCGGATACAAACTCTTCCAGCCTCAAGTCCCAATCAGAGCTATATTTCTTTACACTCTTCTCAGAACTCTCAGTCACAAGAATCCTCTTGTCCGCAGTCTCAAAAGTTTTTGCCGTCTGTCCAGTCTCCCCCTTTTGCATCCCCAGCTCATTCACAGACACTGCAGAACAACAGGCCTTCCTCGGAGACAAAGTCCTATGTTAAAAGGAAGTCTGACTCTAATGTGTATGCCTCATCAAAACAAGAGGAGGAGTTATCAATGCAGGATATGCAGGCATTGCAACAGCAAGCTACTCTTGACTCTTCCACTCAAAGGCTAGCTGATGAGGAAATCGGTGCTCAGGATGCATCCTATAGGGTCTCAAAAGCAGATGACAGATACTCTCAAAGTGTAATCAGAAGTAACTCTCGTCTTGAAGATCAGGTCGTTGGACTTACTCTTCAAGGAACAAAAAAAGATGAAAGAATGGTCCATTCTGTGGAACAGCTTTCCCAACATATCGGCCATATCACTAGTCTAAGCCATGATATCAAAAAGACAGCTAATTTAATGCAAACAACACAAGTAAATGTGAGTGCTAAAGAACTAAACCAGCAACATTCTCTTATGCATAAGGTACATGAAAGTAAAGCTCAAGAACAGCAAGGCCAAGTTATTAGTACACCATCACAGGTTCAACCTCACACTTTAAGACATGGTCATCAGCTGTGTTTGCCCAGTGCACAGGTACTTCTGGAGTCAGCCTGTGACTTGCAGATTCTTCATCAGTCAATACTGCAGTCGGGTTTAGGACAGGCAAAGGCATCACCGCAAGTGCAAAGAATACAGAGTCCTCAACAGGTGACACATCCATTCCTTCAGATGGACGGTCATATTATTCAAAGCAATGGTGGCCATTCTCAGCAACAGCTTCATAGTCAGAATTCAGAAGTAATGAAAATGGACATTTCCGAGGCCTCAAAACCACTACAGCAACATTTGACAACAAAAGATCATTTCACTCAGACAAATCAACATGATTCAAAAAATCAGTTTGTTTCTCTTAGTTCAATATGTTTCCCAGAATCTATACTTCTCAGTGATGAGAGGAATATATTATCAAACGTAGATGACATCTTAGCAGCAACAGCAGCAGCCTGTGGAGTGACACCATCTGACTTTGCTAAATCAGCTGCTAATGAAGAGGATATCCAATCTGTTGAAAATAGTGAGGAGTCTAAAGCACAGTTCCGATCAATGGATGTAAGACATGTGTCTTCTGGTTTCAGTGCCTCGCCTACTGTAGTTGGAAAGCCAGCGAGCATAAGTAATATTTCTCTGAATGGAGGCCAAATTACTATAAATCTTACACCAGTATCAACGATACAGACAAAAACTGTGAACCTCGATCAACACCACATTGAAACTTCTGATCAAAGTGTACCAACAAGAATGACCTCTCCCACCCTTGGCCCTGGTCAAGAGCAAGAACAAGGGGCTGTTCCAGTTAAGAAACAATCTAGCATCAGTCATGAATCTGAAGAAGATAATGATGCTTCTGCTGATGGTACACTGAACGCAAGAGACACAGAATTTATTTCAAGCGGTAAGAGTCTAAGTGAAGAAAGTGCTGCTTCAGAGAATGATTTTAATATGGGTGGTGATGATGGTACAGTAGTAGGTAACCAGACAAAAGGTCCATTGCAGCCACTATCTGTGCCCCAAAGTGGAGATGGAACCATTAGTAGAACTGAAGAAGAATGCCAAGATTTAACTCAAGGGAACCTTCAGAAGAAAAAAAGCAAAGGAAAAAGCCAAAACAAAAATGCTGCAGAAGATGACAGTGCAATTCAGAAACAGGTAAAAAGAAGTGGACAGTGTAAACGTCAAAATTCAAGAGGAAATGACTCATGTTTGACATACTCTTCTCCTGTTTCTGAAAGTTGTTATGATACTTACCAGCATCAGGAAAGAATGAGGCAAAAAATTAAAGAAGTTGAAGAAAAGCAACCTGAAGTCAAAACAGGATTTATTGCATCTTTTTTAGACTTTCTAAAGTCTGGGCCTAGGCAACAGTTTTCGGCTCCAGCTGTACGAATGCCAAACAGGACTAGGCGACCAGTTACTCAGATAGTTCGTGCCCCTTGTCTACAGTCCTCTGCAAAGCCTCAGCCAGCAGCAGCAGCACCTGTAGCTGCTGAGGTTAGTGGAGAAAGTCCAACCAAAAAAGTTGATGAAGAACTTAAGAAAAATTTAGAAACGTTGCCTTCATTTTCTTCTGATGAAGATGATTCTGTGGGGGGTAACCATGATCTTCAGAAGAGCATCTGTACTGCGTTGTCAGCCCTGGATGTTACATCTGATAGAAAGAACAAATCAGGTAAAACAGTTACTACGAGTGCATATGTTGAAGGAGATTTCTGTAGCTGATGGGGGGAAAAAAATAAAGAATAATTTTAGCTATCTTCAGTTCAGGTAAAGGGTTTGATTGGTTTTAAACACAGCCATAATCAAGAATTCTGTTCAAAAGGTGTGTTGATTGTGAACTAAACTAGTGTTTTCCACAATTAGAAAATATGTAGATAAACTTTTTCATGCTACTTAAATGGGACTTCTCTAATGCCAAAAAAATATTTTGGCCCAGAATTGGAATAATGTGTCTGTTTTCTTCTCTGGCTTAGAATACTAAATATGATTTTCATCTGGAAACCTCAACAAACCATTGTGTCAGAGATTTTAGATCTATTTTTTAAAAAACCCAAACTATCAAGAGAATGTTAATAATTACCATCAGCAGAGGTTAAGCTCTTCCTAGGTAGAGTTAAACATGCACTTTCTGTGATAAGAGTTGCACAGAATATGTGCAAATTTTTGCACTTGTAAACTGGGCACTGGTTTGGTTGGTCTTGGCCAAGATGGGAGTAATTTGATTTCAGCCATATTAATCAGGATGGTTGTAGCTCCCTGTTGATACATTGCCAGCAAAAGAACAAAATCTGGGAAGGGTTGTTTAGTGCAGGGAGGGGCAGGCAGCAACCACTGATCATGGTAGTAGTTAGTTTTCCACACACTTTTCAGTTTCACTTGTATTACATCTATGCTGTACGTTGGTGTTCGTAGCTTTTGACTGACGCTGCTTTGTTTTGGAAGTATTTTCAACATACGGCGTATTTTTGCATTGATAGACATTTTTAGTGAAGTCTCTTTTCTCTGATAAACAATTAAAAACTATCCAGCCAATCGCATAACTGTACTAATTCAAGAGAAATACCATTACCTTCCAAAATAATCACAGGGAGAAAATGAAACATTTCTTAAACTCTTCTCAGGACCCACGACCCATAGGCTGATTCTTAACAGAATAGCATTAAGTATTTTTTCTCTCTTTAGATTAAAGGAGAGAGGGACATTTTTTCCTCTCTAGGTGTGACATGATTTACTGAAAAACACATAGCACAGTTGAACTTGAATTGTAATAATCAGACCAAAATACCAGAAAAAAAATGCAGAATACGTGCTACGCTAAACAATACTTTATCTTAATTATTGTTCTGTTTTCTTCTGTCGATATTTCTGTTAAATTATGTTCATGCGTTTTGGAAAGGTTGTTACAGAAGATGAAGTTCCTCATGTGTCTTTCAGTTGAATGTGTATTTTAAACAAGAAAGCAGTGACTTTTTTTTTTTTTCCCCTCAGAAAGCTAAAATGTGGACAGTGCCATGGTGTGAACTTCTTGCTGAAGCTTGTTAGTTTTAATAAGCCATGCTCTGTGTACAACTTCCTAAGGAAGTATTTCAAAGGTGTTTGTTGGGTGGGCGTTTTCATTAGTGGTTTATTTGCAGTGATTTCTTTTACAATGTTATTGTATCTCCTTTATAATTCATAAGGATGTAATATTTATACCAGCAATTTCTTGAATTCATCTTCCTATTTTGTTGTATACAAGACTGTACGTTACACAAGATGCTTAGTAATGAATTCTTTCTTATTGATGTTTTGCAGATTTTTCTAGTAATTCTCTCTTCTGTCTGTCTTTGGAAAGACAAATATTAAAACACAGTGTTTTGTTGATAGTATTAAGTAGTGTATGTAAGTTTATCTGCTGTACTGAAGAATGTGTAAATATACTTGGGGAACTAATAATGCTGTGTCTAATTAAAGCTGTCATAGCTCTCACTGAACAAAGAAATACAATATATTTGCAATAATGTCATATGTCCTGAAGAACGTATTTCATGGTTTAGCAATTTTATTGATTTAATGGATATGTATCTGATATATAGCTTTTGTATCGACACATTAATTTGATATTTAAATAATAATTTTAAAAATATATGTCATGTTATCTTTTTTCTTTTTTTTCAACTGAAAAAGTCAGCAATTCACAGTGATTGTAACAAAACTGTAAAATGGTTATCTTCAGTTTGAAGCCAGTTTCCTAAGTGATTTTAGTAATTATGCTATAGCTAACATAACTTGATCTCTTTTAGATCTGCAAGTCAGTGTGAAAACTATTATGTATAAAAGAGTATAAAGTAATATCTAAAAAGGATTCTGATTTTTCTCAAGTGGGAAAGAATAATAATTTTGAAAGGTGGGAGTTCCCTTTGGTGCTCTGGCATAGAGGAGGAGAAGAATGTTCTTTCCCTTCTTTGTTTTGTATCATCATTTCTCATTGCTCACCTCCGTTAATATTAAAAATTATTAGGATATTGGCAAAGTTTTAATCTGGAACTTCCAGTTACGCTATCACAAGTTATAAACAATAAATGTCCAATAAATACAACAAATGTTTTTTTTATTTCATGTGTACTTCTCTTTCCTTAATCCAATTTAAAAATAGTTATCAGCAGATTGGAAACAGCGTTCAGTGTTGTAGCCTTTACTGTTGTGTTTGCTTATTCACAAAAAGTGCAACAGTATTTCCTGTTGATCATGTCTGTAACTTATCAAATTGTTTTCTAAAGCATTCATCTTTGTTATTTCTAGATGCTAACAGATGAAGCAGTTTAATACAGAGGTACACTAGCTACAGTATTTTGGTTTCGTTTAGGTTTAGTTGTGGCCAAGATAATGCTTCTATTTGAACTCTTAGGTGTTTTTCCTAGAATAGTTGTTTTTAATATACATTGTAACAGAAAAAAAAAAAAAAATCTAGTTCCCATTTCATGTTGCTAATCTTTGATAATTTAACTAAAATTTGGATCTTTTTCTTCAGAAGCTGAAAAAGCAGGAGTCGTTACTGCTGCCACTACTGCTGTAATAAAGCAGGAATCTCCACAGACAGCTGCTCCTGTAGTCAATGCACAAGAGAAAATGAATGCAGCCGACCCCTTAAAAGTAGCTCAACAGGATGCTGTGACTTCAGACCAACTGGCAAAAGTACAGGCAACTGTTGCAATAGAGGGATGCACTGATGAGGAGAATACGGACAGTGGAGGAGAAGGCATGTACAGAGAACGTGATGAATTTGTAGTGAAGATTGAAGATATAGAGACGCTAAAGGTAAGCTGAATACTTGCTGGGGGGGGCAAAAAAAATCATGAAAAATCCTACATATTAATTTCGCTTCAAGTAACTACCAAAAGGGTAGAGGCTGCAGATGAATTTTCTGTTTCCATTCTAATATTCCCTGGCTGCTGCCAAGATATATGCCTTAAAGGTGTCTTTCTAGTGCAGGCTATGAATATGTTTTGTATGTACACGACCCATTTTATATTACATACATAACAAAGTAAACCTATGTGCCGGTAACCTCTGTTAGAACTTGAAATTTTCTTTTTTAATATTAAAAAGCAAAAATGTTTCCCAGGCTGTTGACTACTTTTTTTTTTTTCTTCTTTTTAAACGATAGTAGTAGGCTTTCAAGTGTAATGTTGAGGAAATGACTTGGACTTTTGCAAAAGATCTTGGACTCGTCTTTTTTCTCTTTTGGAAGAGGTTTTTGCTTTTCCAATAAGAAATGGCTTTCATAAGCAACCAATTCAGCTCTTCACATGAGTTCACAGGAATGTTCCTTGTTGTCTTTGATATCTTGTTTTGTTCTGGTTTTGTTGCTTCTCCATTTTAAATTCTTCTACATGTTTACCTTTCCTTTTGTTGCTATCATAGCCAGCAGTGTTCTTACCATTCATTTCTAATACTTCTGATTACTTGTCTATGTGTTCATCTTCTTGAGCTTAAGTTTTAAAGGAATTTATGTAGCCTTGTCACATAAGACAAGTGTTACGGTTTTAAAATATTCCCTTGTCCCTTACAAAACTGATTAAGATATGTTATGAAATAATTTGAAGCTTGTTAAAAATTTTATTTCTTTAGTTATTTAAGCAGTCATGAAAAAGGAACTAATATTTTATTATCTGTTTTCCAGAAAAGAGAGTTTTTTGTATTAGCAGCTTGCATGGCAGATTTACAGAGAGTTCTCATTAGAGCGAATAATGACAAATTTGTTTTATTATTTTTCAAATAAACGTTAGAAACTTTTAAACTATTAAAATAGTTTATTTTTCAAACTATGTGAAAAAGAAAATGAACTCAAAGTAATTTTGAAAAAAGTTACATTGGTTTAAAAAATAAAGTTCTGTGGCTTAGTTGCATGCTAGTTAAGACATCACCCCATCGGCAAAGATGGTTGGTACAACTTCATCACTCTGAAAGTAAAATTTATACAGATTGCTTTATACTTATTGTAGTTCATGTCTTACTGTTTTGATGCAGACGTCACATCGTGACTAAGGGTTTGGAATTCTGAATGACTGACTTCAATTTTGTCCCTGGGTAACTTGCTGAAAAAACGTAATGCATAAACACTTCTGAGAGAAAAATACACTGTTTTTAGCAAATAATTTTATGTTCTTACAGGTTGCTTTGCAAACAGGAAAAGAGCCTCCAGCTATTTGGAAAGTACAGAAGGCTTTATTGCAAAAGTTTGTTCCTGAAGTGCGAGATGGACAGAGAGAGTTTGCTGCTACTAACAGTGTGAGTCTTAAAAATTCCTTATGAAGCTTCATGGGAACTGGTTTCCTTAATGTCTAGGAAGTCTAGGAAACAAAATAAAATGTGATTCTGACGTATATTCTTAGCAAGCATCCTTGAGGGGAAAAAAAAAAAAGTCTTCTTGATGTCCTCCTACTCTAAAATTCTCTCTAGCTATATTCATGGGCAGATTCTTTGCTTTTCAGCATGAGTTCTTTGGTATCATTCAGGCTCTGTAAAGGAACAACTTTTTACAACCAGAGTAGCCAGTGGAAGCAGGCTTGTGAACCACCTTCTTCACACAATGGGAAGGGTACAGATTAGGATGCAATTTGTACAGGCAGCCCTTTGCCAGGCAGATTATCCTTTTGGGACAACACATGCGGAGAATTAAAGGGAGAAAATTAAGCCCAGAGTACCTCTTGCATTATTTTCTTACTTTAAATATGTGGAAATCCATTGAAGAATTTCTTGCAAATTATAAATGCTGTAGCATGGCTCATCTTTGTATGTAAACAAGTTGCTTTGAAACTGACTTTTTTTTTTTTTTAGTATTTAACTTTTTAATTGTTAAACTGAATAATTTTACCTAAGAGAAACACTTATTATTTTTTTTTTTTTAGTATCTTGGGTATTTCGGGGATGCAAAAACAAAATACAAACGAGTGTATGTGAAGTTCATTGAAAATGCAAACAAAAAGGAATATGTCAGAGTGTGTTCAAAAAAACCACGAAGCAAGCCTGTACAGTCAGCAAGGTATTTTATTTCAATTTGTTTTTCATTTTGCCATATTGTTTTCATATTAAGAACACACCTCTTGTAATAAACAAGACTTAAAATTCAGGATTATGTTAATTCAGCTTTAAGGTAGAAACTGAGAGCTGTGTGTTTTGTTTTAAGAAATGAAACACAGGTTACTGCCATATCGAGACTTCTCTGCCTTGAGTCTGTGGATTGCAATAATCATTCATTTTAGAGGTGTTAGGGCTCCATATGATACTTCTTTCTGTCATCTTTTGCCTTGTCACTAAATGAAGGATAGAAGCTTCCAAGTGTAATGATTTTAATTCTTTGTGTACCGTGTTCTCCTATCCCATGGACTTAACAAGTGTAGGTATGTTTTTCTGGATTGCTTTAATGACAGTCCTGTCCCGGTATACAAGAAGTACCACGATTTCTTCTCAGTGCTGAAAAGTTAATTTAAAACCAAAAGTTCATGTTGAAATTGGTTGTTGCAAGGATGGTTTTCCTTCTTTAGTATGTCCTTGCACACTGAGGGTATTTTATTTTTCTTATTGCAGCTGCCTTACCCCCCTCACCCTGCCCCCAAAAAGCCTTATCACTTTGAGTCATCACATATAACTTCTATCTGTGCCGTAAAATCAGTAATTCCAGTAGTATTTGCTTTTAAACCACCACCAAGGATAAATAAAATCAAAACAAATCTGTCACTCTGGAAAGCCATGTAAAAGAATGCAGGGCAAACATAGTATGGTTTTGATTATTGTAGTAAATATACTATTGGTCCTGCAAAACATGGTGACTGTGTCTCTCGCACAAGTACTTTGGCTAACTCCCAGATTTCCTCTGTCACCTTCCTTCTGATAAGGTTTTCACTGTCATTCACTTGCTGAGGGTTTTGATACTGCATTTTGTGTTGACCTTTGTGCTTTTGGAAAAGATTGCAGACTCTATTGTACAAACTGTCATGATTTAAGGCTTATCTTCTCACAAGTTCAGATGATAGCTGAAGGCTTTCTCTCTGTATGGATTTTCAGTAATTATCATTTAAGGCAGATACGTTTTCTTCATCAGACGTTAGTAAACATTAATGAAGAAAAATCAGTGCTCGTCATTCAAGAAGTGACTGTGTTTTTCAGTCTAGTTTGCTCTCAAAGAAAACAATGTCATCAAATAATCTATTTTACAAAATAATAATGATCTGGTTAAAACTAGCTAGGATTTTGGTGCTCTTCTTTTCTTCTGCTACAGAAGACTGTTCCAGAACCCATTCCTTCAGTGCTCTGAAGCACTCCTGTCTTTTAGCAAAACATGATTGTGATTAGCTTGTATCCAAATATTCTTCTCTCAGTACTGTCTTTGGCTCTTATTTCTTTCTTTCCCTGGTGTTTTTACTGCATTATACACCTCTGGAGAGCAGTCACATTCCACCTCTGTCTTCATTTCACTAAACTGGATTAATCAAGGTCTTGTCAACTTCCTTGTCTAAGGCAGGCTTTCCATTCCTCTAATCATTCTAATAGCTGTTGTCTCCATCCGTTTGGGTTTGAAATCTTCATCTCTGACAGATGACTAGAATTATTCTCAGTGTTTCAGAAGATACTAACAAGTATTCTGCTGTACGTTTCACTGCTTTCCCATTTGGACAAACATCTTGCCTGGCACTTCCCAGAATTGTATTCCTCGCCATGTTCTGAAAGCTGTAATGCATTATTAATCATAAATAAAAAGTACATAACTTTTTATTTATGATGCTCAGTTTCCTGTTTGTTTTCCTGTTTTCGAGTGGTGGGAAGAGAAAGGAAAGGAGTTGTCTAGTTTCATATTCCCATCCTCAAAGTCCTGCATTTTTACCTGGATTATATTCTTTCCCATCTTTGTATGGTTACGATATCCCAAATTCACTTTGTCAGTGGATCTCATTGATTACTAGCATTTATTTGAGTCTGTCAAGTCTGATTTTTTTTTTTTCATTATATAATCAGTTTCAATATTGACTCCAAACTCCTATAGCTTATAAGTTGCCCAATGTTAGTAGAATTCGAACTTTCTGTACATGTTTATCAACTTATAAAATTGGAATAGTTTAATCTTCAGTAGTTGAAAATCATTGTTAAGCATTATATCAAAAATATAGTCGTAGAGTGTGTATGACCTAATTCCTAGTTACATGTGACAATGAACCAAGTATATATAATTCCATGGGGAATATATTCTGGTTAAATAAGACTATAGCTATTTTATTAATGACAAAACTTGTGTGGTAATTATTTTCATAAAGATTGTCTTCATAATATTGCAGGACTATTCATTGCAAACCTAGTAGTAGCAACAACAAAACCCCTGATCCACCAACACCAAAACCAACAGCAGCAAAAGTCTCTTCTGTGAAACCCAAAGCTAAACAGCCAAAGGTAAAGGCTGAACCACCACCAAAGAAAAGGAAAAAGTGGAAAGAAGAATTTTCATCTTCCCAGTCTGATTCTTCACCTGAGGCCCAGAGTGATGAGGATGGTGAGCAAGATACTATTGTTAGCATCTAGGCTATTTGAACTTAACTGAAAATAGTTTTATAAAAATACATTGCTCAATCTTGCAATTTTTTTTTACTAGCCTCAGAATAAAATTTAAAATCTGACAGTGCCACGCAAAATTGATTTCTTCAAACGTTTTAGTTGTTGTTTGTGTATAAGCAAATGTGTGCAACTGAAACTTATGAACTTATCTCAAATGTGGTTTATCAGTTAGATAAATATATTTTTACTACTTGCTTTCTAAGACAGGTTCAATTGGAGGAGGAAGAGGATCTGTGATTTGATTTTTGAATACATCTCAAGAATCGGTTTCTTCATTAATTTTCCATTGTAACTCCATGTCATGTCTAAAATAACATTCCTGCAATGCCTGTCTGCATGCAGATGTGGGCAGAATTCAGATGTTACTGTTATTTTCAAAACCGGAGAAGCAAAAGCAGTTGACTTTTTGGCTGCTTCACTGCCTGTCTAAATGCCAGCTGTTCAAATGCAGCCTGCTGAGCAGATTTGCTGTTAAGACATTTGTGGTGTCTTGGAACGTTGGGATACGATGTTTGCAGTATTTCTCCAGAACAGAAGGGAATTTTTGAAGTCTACAATGTTTATAGAGATTACCGGTGGTAGCAGATACACAGTGCATTTTGCAGGTGGTTTTGTTTATTTCCAGTATGTTTGAAGTTAATGTGTGTAGTACCCCATGCTTTGTATTGCTGCATTTCCAAAGCGTGTTGGCCTCTGTGACTTGAACCGTAGATAAGTCTAGGGTTGGTGTACTGGAACAGTGCCTCTGCTGAGGGCAGCACCTTTAAAGAATTTTTTCAAGCAAACTTACCCAAATAACCATTAATAGGTACAACTCTCCATATTTAAAATTTCAAGTAGCCTGGTGATGAGAGTCATCCATAGAACTGTGGATATCTGAGAAAGTTTTAACAGCCTTGCTAGCTGAATTACTACAGAATTCTGGTATTGTACATCGAGCCTATAAAAAGCTCCAGAATGCTCACTGGTACAGGTGACTAGTCCATGTGCATGTTTTAAATTGCTGTCTATGAAAAAATAAGTTTCCTCAGAATAAGTACAAATATGCCCACATTGCTTCACAGGTAAAATTTGGTTTATGTGTTTTTTTGTGAGTTGGTCAATTAAGTGGGATTGACTTTGATGGTATGCAGGCTCCTAAGTGACATGAGTGCTTTTGAATGTTTTTCTGTGGGATGACTTCAGGCTTTGTGGTTTTAGGAGGTACTTGCATTGACATGAAACCTGCACTTAGGGTACTTGGCTTGACTGAAGTTATTCATTATCCCTTTTCTCTGCACTTTCATGTACAATGATAGAAAAATGTTTAAAATTCCCTAAAATATTATAATCTAAATGCTGATAGTTATGAGTTCTTGTACATGTTTCTACACAAAGTTTTACCATTTGTACCAGATTTGATGCTTGTACCTGGTGTTGGCATGTGAGTATTATTTCTGGTTGCGTTGAGTTTTAATCTCTTGGGATACCAGTAGGGGTCACTTGTGTTTTAAGAGAGAAACCTTCAGTTTTGAAAAACACAAATATTTGCAGGCTATGGAAGGAAAAAAAAATCCCAACATTGTATTCTGATTAATTTTCAGAGCTTGTACCTCCAGCTCCCCTTGTTACTCGGTTTTTGAACACAAGAGCTATGAAAGAGACTTTTAAGAGCTACATGGAGTTGCTTGTTAGCATTGCCTTGGATCCAGACACAATGCAAGCCTTGGAAAAGAGCAATGGTACAGTATGTTTAACATTTGTATGTTTTTATTAGATTTTAAGGTTATTAATCAGTAAAGAAAATGTATCTTTAAAAAAAACAATACAAAGAACACCACAAAAAAATCCCCACCAAACTTCTGGCTACATACCCACATCTGAAGAACATTTTATGCAAATTACTTATGTGTATGCACATATATATTTGCACTATCTCTTTGAATAATCAGAGTGATTTGGAAATACTGTTTTTTCTGCTTTGTTACATTAGGCTTGTGCTGTGAATGTCAGAACAGAGCTCTTTGTTCCTGCTGTTACGTTGCTATCTTTTAAAATCTTAGCAAACGTTTATTTGAAATTGCAGTGTTTCAAGTGTGTTTAATTTCCTATGAAGAAATACCCTTATAAGTCGTTCTGATTCTTGCTACTATTAAATATTCTGGTTTTCAAACTCTGAAACGTTGAAATTCTGATCAAAGAGAATCATATTCCACTATTTCTTTGAGGAGAAAATGTTTGGACTTATTTACAGCAGTGGACTCCAGGATACAAGTCAAAACTTCCTATTTCTCAAAATTTAGCAAACACTTATGTATAAAGATCCCAAAAGAGTAATCCTTTCTTATATTATTTAGTTGCAGTCTTTTTTTTTCCACTATATTCTGTCTGCCTGATTTTAAAAAAAACTTTTTTTCTAGACTCTTCTTTCCTGGTTTGCTCTGTGTATGGACGCACACTTACCTCAGGGTTTCATACCTATACATTATGCCAGTAGTCCCACTAAAATCCAAGAAATGGACTATAAATAAAAGACCTCATGCTGAGCTGTAGATTTTCATTCATGGCCACATACCTATGTTCAAACATATATTGTGCAATTTACAGGGGTTTATCAGATAACTTCTATCAATTAGCGCTTTCCTCAATTTCTTTTGTTATAAATGTCAGCAGGGTCATTTGTAATATGCAGTGGTGAATGTCAAAAACACATACTTGTTGTCATAAAACTGTGAGTTGTGTTGCACAGAATAGGATTATCTAGGAAATGGTTTGAAATTGTCTTAAGATTTATGTTCTCTATTGCTCTGTCTTCATTTTTCCCTTTCAGCAAGAAAAGTCAGAAGGAGCAGGATTGCGGTCAGCAATTAAACTGCATAATATCTAGACTGGTTTAGCAGGCTGATCAAAAAAAGGTTTTTCTCTCATGTTTGAAATTAGTTTATGTGCAAATAACATTACTTTTTACTTACACATTTTATGTTAGTAGGCTGAATAGGAGTGTTGTTACTGTGTGTCTCTTAATAATCAACTTCTACTTTTTTTAATCTTTTAGACGAGCTACTTCTGCCTCACATGAGAAAAATTGATGGTATGCTGAATGACAATAGGAAAAGGCTGCTTTCCAAATTACGCTTGGATCATACTTTCAAGGTATTCTCTTTTAAATTCTAGGATTTTTTTAATGTCCTACATCGGTCATTGAAACTGAGATAAAAAGCCTTTTATGTTTTTCTTCTGGTATGAAGGTACCAACTCATGCCATCCTTATTTTTCATCAGAAGTGTCTGGTTAGGAAAACATGTTTGATACTCTTTAAAATTCAGGTTAATATGATGATTAATACAGGAAAGTCTGCTTCTGTTCCAGATTTAATTAAATGATTAGTTTGGATATTAGAGTTGAATGAGGCACAGAAGCCAGCAATAACAAGAAAATATCATTATTGTTCATGAGTATTATTCAGTTTAAGTATTTTTACTGTTCTGCATTGATAATGGATGAATTCGGCTTTTTTTTTCCCCCCACTGAATACACTTAATATGGGATATTTTAGTACTGTTTTACAAACCAAATCAGACAGCAGTCAGTGTTAGGTAATTTTGCTTATAACATTCTTTAGAGTTCCTGCAGTTTATTGCATCGTTTGGGTTATAGGTTCTTATAAACAAAATTATAAAATATTTCTTTTGTTTTAATTGAAGCTTGGTAGATGAAGATATTAGCTGAATGGTGTAAATTTCATTTGGAAATAATTATGACCATTTTATGTCTTGTGCTCTCAAAGATGTGGAAATCAATAGTATTTTCTTCTTTATTCCAATTCAAATTTGTCTGGTTTAGGTCAGTGGTCCGGCCATGTAAACTGTTCTGGTTAATAGGAATTCTTCAGAGGAAGGCAGAAGTGGCCAAAGCCCCTTGACACTCAAAAATCAATCTTCAGGGAGGCTCTTTCAGTGGATAGAAAAACTAAATAATTTAAACCTATTGAAGTTGTTCCAGTTTGAAAGCATTGCAATGAATATTGTATATGGACAGGTTAACTCGTTGAGGTTACTGCTACCACTATGCAACTATCTCTGCAGTAGGGTTTATAGCTTTTTACTGAGAGCTTTTTCCTATAAAGTGAAAAATAACTGATGTATATAAAGTGGTAAAAAATTATAGACAGGGGAGGTGGTTGAATTCTGGTACTGCTTGTTAAAAGAAAATTGTCAACTTCATATTTTAATCCAACAGTCCAAATTAGGTCTGTAAGCTTGCAGCATCAATACATTTTTCTGTATGCCTGATTTTATTTTTTTCCCCCTCATACTGGAGTATGATACAAAGAAATACATGTTATTTAACTCTAAATATTTTTTTCAGGACCAGATCATATAGCATGACAGAACTATTTCAAAGTGGTGCTAACATAATTCTGTATTTGTACCGAAATTTACTCCGTAAACAACATAGAACTGAAGATGGTAGAAATGCAGTTCACTCCCACGAATTACTATGTCTTAAAAGCTAGTGCTTTTTTGAGCCAGCCATCTTCTTCCCTGTACATAAGCTATTTTACCTTACAGATATTATAAGATGCAGTTAATTTGTACTGTGCAGAAGCTGGAACAAAACCTATGAAGATATTTAGACATCTAATCCCTGCTTACAATTGGCAGACTTCCCGTGCCTGACTGGGCATTAAGTACTTAGGCATCCCCAAGTAACTTGGCCTTAGAGATCGTTGGGTAGAAATGGAATGGAAAGCATTTTAAAAGGTAAAAATTACCTAGTGGAGCCTTTTTTTTTGTTGTTCTAATGAAAGAATCACAGATGATAACCTGAGATACAATAAAAGGATCTTCTTGTCTTGAAAAATTACGGTAGTCAAGAACAGGTCATGCTTTTCAAACTGTATATGGTCGCTTGATCTGATAAAGACATTTTATCAGGTCTTTGTGGAAGAATACGTTGTTTCATAATAGGCTGCACTCTTCAAAGAAAAATGGCCACTTTGTCAGTGGTCTGAGTGGCTGGCCATTCTTGAATTTTGCATAATCTTTTTTTTTTTTTTTTTTTAATATGCTCTGTTTAAAGAACGCTTTGGAAAACTTTCCTGAACTGACAGTGATCACTCGGGATTCAAAGACAAAAAGTGGAGGAATGTCTGTGTCTAAGATCAAAATGAATGGTAAAGCTTACAACAAGAAAACACTGAGGGCTTCTAAATCAACCACTAAATTAGCACAGGTGAGGTTGAGAGGGCTTATTGCTGCCACCATCTGACTTCTGGTATCATAACCACATTTATATAAAATACTTCTTCATGTATTATGTTTTTTTGGTAGATGTATCAAAATATAAAATCTTTGTTGCATGAGGTGCTTTTTCTGTAACAAGGGAATGTTAAAAAACATTTCATATAATCACAGAACGGTTTGGGTTGGAAGGGACCTTAAAGACCATCTAGTCCCACCCCCCTGCCATGGGCAGGGCCACCTTCCACTAGCCCCGGTTGCCCAAAGCCCCGTCCAACTTGGCCTTGAACCCTTCCAGGGAGGGGGCAGCCACAGCTTCTCTGGGCAACCTGTGCCAGGGCCTCACCACCCTCACAGGGAAGAATTTCTTCCTTAGATCTAATCTAAATCTACCCCTTTTCAATTTAAAACTGTAACCCCTCATCCTATCCCTACACCTGCTGATGAAGAGTCCCTCCCCACCTTTCCTGTAGCCCCCTTTAAGTACTAGAAGGATGCTGTAAAGTCTCCCTGGAGTCTTCTCCAGTGCTGAACCTTGGGACGTCCAAGGCCTGCACTGCAGCCTCTCCCTTCAGCACCTCTGCCTGGGGGAGGCACTGGCCACAGCAGGGGTAGATGGTGCAGACCCTCCAGCTGGAGCTGCAGCCTTTGCTCTCAGACGAGTGCCCACCACCCTGCCCTGAGGGTCAGGTGGGATGAGTGCCCTTGGCCTGCACAGATGGTCACAGAACATTGCTGGGTTATGTGGACTTTGGGCCACTCCACTTGGCCCATGTATTGCCCCTTCTTCAGTGAGGTGCCCTCCCTTGCAAACTGCTGGGAAAACTGACACACCGTGCTCAGGTTGACACAAAACCAGTGTATTAAATCATTGGTTCAATTCATCTGTAAAACATAGTTATATTCCAGTAGGAAGACAAAACACAATAAATAATTTCATAGTTATTCCTCTGAGTTCTGTGTTTAGACTCAGATGCTCTTATCCTCTATGTTTATATAGGAAGTCTTCTGTAGCAACTACTCAAAGTAGTACTGTGCTGCTTCCCTTATGTAGGCAGCAGTCGGTAGATGTAGTTGGATGGGAAGGGAGAGGTGAGCTCTGCTGTTGCTGTGCTTCTCACCCGTTGTAACGTATCAAACAGCAGAGCCCCGCTAGAGCCCGTCTGCTTCTGTCACCACCAGAACAAGGACTGAATGTCAGACCCCGTTTCTGTGCAGCACTCAGCCTCCTGAACTGTTGCTGAAGCAGCAACGTTTTGCCATCAACATTACAGTTGTGGTAAAATCACTGTGTAGCTCATAATGAGCTGCTTAAAGTTGCTGCAGAAATCTCTAAATGAAACAATGCCTTCTAGATCAAAAATGAAAAATTCACGTTAATACTGTAAAAACTGAGACTAGATAACACTGTTTAAAAATTTAGGCCGTTATTGCTCCTTTCCTCATTTCCCATGACAGAATGAAGCCATGTATCTTAAATTTTAATTAAAAAGTTTTAAAAAGTAACACGGTAAAGCTTGAGATGTACAGTTATTTATTTCCATAGCATTCCTAGGGAACACTTTAACTAGATTTTGCTAGGTACTGGCTTGCATAGGCTTATCTCCCAGCAGTAAATGGTGGCTGGATTAATGACCTGTAAGTACAGCCACACTCATACTTCTTGCCAAAGTAACGTAAAGTGTTAGATAACTATAAATCAGCTCTTCCGAAGAACAAACTATATGCTTTTTTGCAATGATACCCATCAGTCTGGTAGGAAAATAGTTAAGATTTGGTAATCCTTGCGGTAATTCTTGAGAACGGGGTGTCTTACCCTTTGTAGACTTGCAGTGCATTCAGGGTAAAAAGCATTCTTAAACCTAGTTTTGATAAAATAACTTGGTGGAGAAAGTGGAAATAGGAGATAATGGTGATGTAATATAAATTGCAGTGTACCAAAATAGGTCAGAGCAATTATTGGAATGAAGTGCTCCATTTCTGAATTGTTGAAAACAAATTTGTTTACAGAAGAAAATGTCTGTCATATCTCTGTCTTGGAAAATAACATGAATTTACCTTAAAATAACTGTTCTTTTGCAGGAGTTTACGGTAGATCCAGAAAAAATACAATTGTATTCTTTGTATCACTCACTCCATCATTATAAATATCACATATATCTAACGTGTAAAGAAGAGGTAAGTATTGTTCTCTCTGACATAATTCTGTATTGATTGGGGGAATTTATAGAGGGAACTGAGTCCAGCTAGAGGGACTGTTCTCCTCCTCTAGGTAAATGAGTATGGATTGTGGCCTCCTATTTGAGTTACCCTTTTCTTTGCCATAAAAATGTATGCTGAGCATAAATGTTGCCCCTTACGGGCACTCTGCCCAGAACATTCACATATGAGACTTACAGGGTTTGTGTGAAATGGGTTTCCCTCAGGATGGGTAAGCGTTCTTCGCTGTTACCCAAAATAAACAAAACGGAATTTATCAGTGTGTGTAACTCCTCAGATCTAGAACCACTTTTTGTCTTAGAATGCCCACTCCTTTAATTTTTTCCTGCAAATCCTTGGTGGAAATATGCCAGGTAGCAGAAATACAAGAGTTGAGCTCTGGCTCGGTTGTTAAGAAACACATTTTGGGGGGCATTTTTTCCCTTGTTTTTAAAGCTTAAAGGCTTTTTCCCAAAGAAGGTGTGTGTTTAACTAATTATAACAAGAAAAATTCTGAAATGCTGACAGCCTAACATGTATATCCATCTCTCTCTCCCTCCTGCTTCTCTTTTAAAATAGATTTCTTCTGTTCAGAAGAAGAGCGCAGATCTAGGACAGGAAGAGATTGTGCAGCTGTGCATGAAAAATATAAAATGGGTGGAGGATCTTTTTGAAAAGTTTGGTGAACTTTTGAATCATGTCCAGCAGAAATGCTCATAACAAAAATGTACCCCAAATCTTCCATTTCTCTACGGCACTAACCTGATGGAACAGAAAGCTCAGAGAGAGGCTCTGATTTCTTTCACAATGCCAGACTGCGTTCTTGTTCGTAGCCATTTTATTTCTCTTTATGGAACTTTGTGCCTTGGCTCTTGCTAAGGAAAAGTGATGCTGCCAAGGAAATCAGTCCTTTGGAGATGGAACTAAACATAAACCTAACCACATTTTTAACCTGAAGAATTATTTTCTATTTTGTAAACTATCGGATAACTTAGTTTTATTTTCAGAAATGTTTTTGACAAGTGATAAAGCATGCACTACATATACTTTTTTCTTTATTGCTAAAAAGATAACAACACTTAAAATACTACAGATTTTTCCATCCCTGGCTAAGCAACAGAAAAGTCGGCGTTGGGGTGAACTAATTTTTACATGTCTGGCCACCAAATTTAGAATTTTGTACATTTTGTGAACAGAGCCGGAGTGACATCAGTTTCTGCGTACGTATATTGCCATCATAAAATCCAGAAATGTCATTATGCTTTATGGACTCCTTTTACTATTGTCATGTTCAGGAGACTGAACATGGAGTTGGTGCAATCCTATGACTGCTTTTTGTGTCAAATTATATTGTAATGAAAGACAATGACCTTAACTATTTTCCCTGTTTTGAAGAAAAAAAAAAATATTTTCCTTTATACTGTGGTTTTTTTTTCTTTTGGAAAGAAAATTTCAATTGTACATTTTATCTCACTAATAGTTGTATTTTTCACAGAGAAAATATTGTGGTTAAAATTGTTTCATGTATCTTTGTAATACACTTTCCATTGTTTTCAGTAAAACCTATTCATTTATATGTTGATTTCATATTGTAAACTATATATCTCGAGGTAACCCTTTTGTTTATACAGGTTTGCTTCAGTGTTAACCAGAATAATGCATACTAGACTAGTTTTGCTTTAAGTGTAGTTGTGTTAGACACTGCAATTATTTTCTGATACGTGAAAATAAATTTCTTACTAAACTAGCACTTGATTAACTGAGAGTTTAAATGAAGAGCTACTACACTTTGTCAACAAAGATTGATGATTGACTAGACTATATGCAGTGTTAAACACAGCTTACATAATTGTTTGTAGAACTGGCAGTTGCAGAGCTGTTCTTTTTGGTGCCTTTCAAGTCTTCAGACATCTTTGTAGCTTTTTTTCCCCTCCAGTTTGTTAACGGTTAGTAGTGCCACTAGTCACACTCAGACAATGAATGTAATGGGCTCTAATCAGGAGAACATTTTCTTTAAATTTGCCAACAGAATGCCTTACTGAGTCATTCGGAATGGATATGTACTCTACTGGCGTCCTAAAAAAATAGTCATGTCGGTCTTTTTTCAGATAATGTAGAAAAAAAAAAAAAATTCATTCCTTTATCCTTTCACTGCCACTTAGTGCCTTAATTTCAGCCAAGAAAGCAGGGTTCACTACTCATTGGCCAAATGAAATAATGTTCATTGCCATGTGACCTTTTCTCCCATTATCTGTTTTGATTCTATTTAGTTGTAAAATATTCATTAGCCCTTAGAACTATAAAGAGTTTAATGAATAGATGTGAAAATGAAATGATTTGATCTTGAGTAATCAAATAGAGGTTTGAATATTAAAGTATGTACAGAATTTTAGCTAATTAGTTTTAGAACCTTGTAGGATGTTTACCATATTTCCAAAGCTTTTCATCTTTTGAAAGCAATAATTCTCCTTTACCATTTGGATGCAGACTACAGTGAACAGAAATGGGTACGTGCCCTTACCTTTTTTTTTTTTAAAGCCTCTTCATAGTGGTTTTGCTTTAAAAAGGGAGGTCACTACCATGTTAATAGATGCGTTGTGTTACAGCTATGTCTACTATAAGCAAGGAGAGCGAGATGGGTTTTGGTTTAGGAAGAATGCGCAGATTGTTGGAGCAATCACGAAGCTAATTCATTCTCACAGGGTTGAAGAGTTGCTGTTGTTTCAGTCATATGGCGTTGAATCTGGTAGGAGCTAGAGTTTATACGGTGAAACCAAACATCAGAGTTACCAACGTTGGTCCCAATCAGCTAAAATTATTTTAATGTAAATATGCACACTGGAGATATAGTAGAAATGTGCCTGGTATACTTTTTAATTGATAGTGGGGGTTCCCAAATTTACTTAGTGTATTCCCTTATTGGTGGGGGTGGCTGGCAGCGTGTGTAGATTCAGAAGAGGTATTTACTTGCCCTGGCAGAGTTCTGTTGTCACATTAGTGATGTGCACAGCACAATTTGGGAATTCCTAATCTGTAGTTTTAAAAATGGTTAGGATGCAGACAGAGGGAACAATCGGGTTGGCTCCTGGATGGTATAAGAAAGAACTCGTCAGATTTTGTGTCTCGCACGTCGCTTCCTAATGTGACTACGAAGCAACTAATTGAGAGGGGTCTCTGTGCTTTCTAAATGATTTCTATACTGCTACTGTATATTTTAGATTTTTGAATCTAGAGGTAGCTTTAGGAAGCTGCTTGTTTTAATCCAAGTCCTTAGAAGCTGAAAAAAGAATTGAGAGGCTTTTGGAGTAGCTTGTCCCTAAAGAAGGTAATTTTAGCAACGACCATTTAAAACAAACAAACAAACAAACAAAACAAACACCACAACAAACCAGCCAGGATGCTCTGCACTGCCATAGAAGGTGACCTGGCTTATTTTTGGCTATTTTATTCCCAAGGCCAGTTAAACAAGCACTGTGCCTGTAGAAGACAGGAAAAACCTGTCTTGAATAAAAGTAACTACCCCAGGCTATTAAAGATTAATATAATGGAGCTTCCATCTTTGTTCAGGGCTGCAAAAATGGTGGCTGGATTATTAATTTACCAAATTAGAATAAGTGAAAAACATGAAACTCTCAAGTGTGTTGAAGGATCATAAATCAAAATAAAGCTTTGTTAGTGGGATTGAAGAGGTTTTTTTATACTGAAGCAAACTTAGAAAAAAGTTAATGTACAAATTACTTTTTGCACAAAGTTTTTTTTTTTTTTTTTTTTAAAGTAACAATGAGGTCTTCATCCCTTAACATCAGACAGTGGAAATTGAGCACTCATTTGACTGCAAGAGAAGATGTACTAGGAAGGAACAAAACCCTCCTTAGACTATGAATTAACCAAACAGAAATTAAACTAATTGCATGATGAAATATTTGGGTTTTAATTCCACCATTTTTAGTATGACATCCCTGTATACGTTGTGTTGTTTTTATTGAAATACAGTATTTCTCTTAAAGGCAGGTTTTCTTTGAGATGCTACTTCCAAAGTTTTGTTAGCAAAAAATCAGAGACACAATTGGGTTGAGAAATTGTTTCTGAAAATGGCTAAGGACTTTAGGGTCTTTTGAAGTTCTGTGGCATGTATTGTATTCATATATTGTCAAAATGAAATACTACTTTTTAAAAAGTCAGATCTTACAGGCTGTCTTCCAAGTAAATGATTTCCCATGGGAAATATATTTTAAATATTATTTAAATATTTACTACTATTTAAAACAGTTTAAAAACAGAAAAGCTAAAACTATGGTCACAAAAGGTCAGTGTGTCATCAATCATTTCTTATTTCAGTGCCAACACTTGACATGTGGTCTCTCTTACCCTATTACATACCTGTGCGTTACACAATGCACGTTCTGCCATATCTTATTGTTTAAGCTAATATTAACATGTCATTGTTAACGAATGCATGTTTTTTTTTCTGCATATCTCTTCTACATATGGCAAAAAATGAAGCTAGGGCTAATTAAGAGACACTTTATGCATTCTTAGTCCAGATTTTCAGGTGGTCCGTAATAACAATGTATGGAAATGTGAAAAAGGACAGTTTTGTACCATTGATGATGTTATTAACTAAACCCATTAAAGTGAAAACACTTTTTAAACAAAAATCTTATAACGCTTAGTCATTTATTATTAAAATACTAAGTCTTGAGAAGTTAGATTGTTGGAAGAAAATCGGCAGTTTTGACTACGTTTTCTGATCTCAATATGAAGAAATGCAGTTGTAGGGTTTGGGTGGGTTTTTTTCATGATACTGCATGGATTAATTGTGTCTGCTTTATCTGGGATTTTTTTTTTTATTTTTGTGGGTTCTAAATGCTGTAAATTAATTTTCACGATATGTCTGCCAGGTCTTAAACTGCCGTGGTAAGTGAGGAGCCAGACAAGTAGGGTAAGAGAGAGACTACAGCTGTGATTCAGGTGGTTTTTAGCTGTGCTCTTTTCTTTTGTTCTTTTTCTTGCTAAACTAGAATATCATCTCTGTACCTATGGGAAGAATGGTGCTGTAGAGGGTTTTAGTTTTGGTTTGCTTTTTTCCCTCCAATTACAATGAATTGCTTTGGATACTTTCCCATGAGCATTTTCCCATGCTCTGAGGGCTGAAGTCCAATGGTGTGGTTATTGGCCATAAGATACACAGCGAGCGTTCCCTGAACCACTTGCAGATAAAGGTGAATCTGAAGGGCTGGAATATTTTTTTAATGGTTCTGTCTGTAAGAGTTGCTTCCCATACCAAGATGAGTATAAAATGAGACACTTGCCCCTGGAGTTGATTGTTTTTTTCCAAAAAAACCACTGGGAAGTCGGTAGGCACAGAGAATGTCCCATTGCAGTGTGGAGGCTGAAGCTTTTGATACTGCATTCCAGATACAAGTTATAATTTATTAAGTGAGTTTTTTAATTATTTTTTTTTTAAAAGGGGGAAAAGCTGAATATATGCAGCTTTTTAAAGAACAGCAATTTGTTGGTAAGTATCTTAGGCATTCAGAATAACTTATTCTGTAATAGGTATTTGTCTATCCTGTAGAAAACCTAACCAATCTTTGTTTCATTTCCAGAAACTAAAGAACAGAAAACTGTCTTAAAATTCTTCTAATTTGATCTCCTATAACAACACAGTAGTAAATACAGAGAACAAGCTATTTATAAAGGAGAAAAATAAAAGGTGAGTCAGGGAAAACAGCAAACAAAGAGTACCCAGCCCTACAAAAGTTTATCTTATTTGTCCTGGCTATGTCTTAGATGTCTGCTTTTAAAGTTTCACTGTACTGTTTCTTTTGTGCGTGTGTTTAGTTCTGGTTGTTTTTTTCTTGGGTTTTTTTTTTTTTAGCTACCTGATGTACAAAGGGCAGAGGGAGGTAGCAATAACAGCAGTGCCCACGAGCAGGACCGAAGGAGCAGTTATGGCCACTCCCTTTAGGAAAACAGAATCTGTTGGGAAGGCTCATATGTATGCGTTGGTTCATATTGGAGGAATCGGAGGGAGAAAAGGAGTGGGAAGTGGGAACAAACATGGGTCAGATGTAGTAGGACATCGGAAAGGAAGAAGAATTTGGAAAGGGTGAGGCTAGGGGAGCTTTTGGAGTGGAGGTGGTTGAGGAGCAGAGGGTGTAGAAGTCGTGAGCAGTACTAGTTAGGAAATAGCTTCAATTAGGCAGGCAGCAACGTATACACTTGACTGAAAAGCAATGACAAGCCAGCAGTGTGATCTGGTGGCAGGTGGGCATTCCTAGCAGAGGGTCCCACCAGAGGGCTGTTAGTATTTGGCCACACACAGTGGCTGTATAGGATTAATTCAGTCTAGTCCTAATGCTGCCTTTTGTTTTGCTAGAAGAAAATTTTCTTCCATTTTGAAAAGCATGGGTGGAGAAGCACTTGTTTTTCATTGCCTCCTACTCTAATCCGTTTCTGACTGTGTATTAATGGACTGTGGTTCCTAGTCAGGTTTGTCCTGTATTGTCAAGGTTTCAATAAGGAGAGCAAAATCCCTTTTAAGAAGTATTTCTATTGCAATCATCTGAGACAAGAATACAGCTATATCATCAAAAGTTTGGCATTTATCTTTCATCAGATGTTCCATGTGAAGGGTTAAAAAAAAACCCGTTTGGACTGTGTCATAGCATGGTTGGATTTTTCTCTGTGTGTAAAGTGTTTGAATGATGATCATTCCAAATAAAACCAAAAAATGCTACAGCCCTGTTCAAACTGGGACTTTGACACAGCTAAGGGAATTTATTTGGAAATAAGTTGCTAGTATTTTAATCAATCCACTCGGGTCTGCTACCTTGATGTAGATGAATGTGTGTATGGTAAGCATTTCCTGAAATACCCATTAGAAGAGGGGCATTGAGGTAAGTGAGCATTAGTGAGAACAGGAGTAATATGAAAATGTGTGGGTAACGATGCTAGCAGTAAGCTAAACTGTAAAATTTCCATTCAGTATACTGTTAATATATATTAACTTTAAAATACTGTAACTGAGTCCCAATCGAACATGCTGAGGAGTTCACAATTAATCACATAGTTTGTGTAAGAGCTTCAGAACTGGAGTATTTATCTTCAAGACACACTGGATGTTTACACACATGGGATAATTTTAATTGTGTTTCTGATCCTGGGCGTATGATAAAAGTTATAGATGGTAGCAGCCACTCTTGACTCCAGCTACTATGCTTAGCCTTAAAACCACAATTTAAAATGCTGTGGTTAACTTTTCATAGGTGTTTTTGGTTTAAATTATGATTAAATTAAGTCAGTCTTTATTCTACATGTGTTACTTGAGTGTTAACACTTGATGTGTTGTCGAAGTGTATGATTGGGAGTACATGCTGTAGCCCTCTGAGGCTTCCAGGGCTTGTGATAGCAAAGCCTTTTAAGTAAAATTATGTTATTTGGTATCATCCTCTCCTTTCTAACTGTGGTGGGTGCCAGTGTGATTTGTCTGTGCATTATCTACATATTGTGTATTTTTCTGTGGCAACAGAAGGTAAACGGTGTGATAATTGAATAAAAGCTGAAGCATCAATGTTTTATCGTGCGGTTAGGTCAAATTGGTGACTCATTCAAAGCTCTGGGAGAGTAAGGATTTAGATCTGTTCTCTAAGTAAAGCAGATTTGGTGTTTCTGAAAACCCCCCCCCAGATTTTTGTGGTGGGTCAGCATGTAGGAATTACTATCCCTACCGCTTTGGTAACAGAAGAGAGTAGGTGAATGCTCTCTATTTGCTTCCGTGCAAGGTCCAGCAACTTTGTTTAAACAGCCAGAGAGTTAGTTTGACCACAGTCGATGGACTTTGCACTTAAGGAGTTGAAGAGAAAGCTTGCGTGTTCCGTGAGAATTCAAGTGGCTCAATTCTGGAACAAGCTGCTTAAAAAAAAAAAAAAAAAAAAGGTAATAAGAAGTGCTCAGCCGGGGTTTGTTTCTTTCTTTCTGACATCACCTCTGCAAGTTCTCATTCTGAGTTTTAGTGAGGTAGCAAGGCTCTCTGCAGGGTACTTCCAGGGCCATTTTCCCCATCCTAAACTGTGGGCCTGGCAAAACATGGCATAATTGAGTTTGGTGGCCCCAGTACATTGTACAGTAACGTAAGAGGTGAATTATCGATTCCTGCTTGTAGCATATATTGACAGTAAGACTGATCCTCTGCTCTCGAATACAGGCTTTGCATTCAGTGTAAATATAATTGGTATGGAGCTGTTTTCTAAAGAAGTCTGAAGAAATGGTCAAAATCCGGAATTCAGTTATGTTTGGCAAATCCATTTAGAGTTCTCACTTTTTCCCCTTTTACTGATGAGCAACTTTTGTCCCATTAAGCTGATGCCACTAGTGCCTGTTTCCTTTGGGAGTAGTGATATGAAACTCCCTGGTAGATTAAGAAGTTGGAACCTCACCATGCTGGAAATCACTGCTCATTCTGCTGGACCTCCACAGGCTCTCCACAATTGTACGAACGGATGAGAGCTGCTCCCCTAATCCTTTGTGAACATACCTAAAGCCACTTTCAGTGGTACCCTAAGTTAGTGTATTTGGGTTTGTGTTGTGCATACAGGAGCTCTCATTTAGTCAGTTACTGCAGCTCACCTGAGAAATGGTAATGCTCGGCTGGGCAGATGGTAGCTTCTCACCTTTCAGTTATTTGTATCCGATTGTACTTGCTCATTCTGGTTGAACAGGTTTCTGGTGTCTAGATGACAGTAAGTCTTTATCCAAACCGTGTCGCTAGGACCGTGCCATCCTGTGCCCATTTAAGCAGGCTGTATTAATCTCTGCTTATAATATATAATCATTCTTGAGTGTCTCAGAAAACTTCTACAAGAGTAAAAGCTAAAAAATCGGTTTAAGACAATATTCCTTTGTATTTATTAAGACTGAGCAGCAGAGGCTTGTCCCTGTGGTTTTGGCGACATCGCTAGCAGTCTTTTCCTGTACCCTTCCTTGCAGTAAGCCATCTCGAGTCACTCCGTCTGCAGGCAGTGTGCTGGAGCCTGGCTCGGGGCACAGCCCCGCGGGCTGGCACGCTGCCTCCTGCCCTCCGCTTGCCATGGCCCTGCTTGGGCCGCCAGTCGCAGCGGGGTTCCAGCCCAGGCATGGAAGGATTGCGCTCCTCAACAATGCGCCCTTTGTCGATTCAAACAGTCATCCAGAAGCTTCTGTCCTGGGAACTTGTTTATTGTTCCAGGCTCTTCAGAAATGCAAGGGTGGGATCCTTACAGATTTCACATCGGTATGAAATACTGACCTTTGCGTGTTGGGAGTCAATTGTACCTGTGCCCGAGCAAGAGTGTGCTGCAGGTGGCCTCTGCACGGTGGGGCAGGTTGAATGGTGCAGGATGGCATCACTGCATCCCACAGAACGTTCTGCTACCTGAGCTTTTGGAATCTGAATGTAGATGGGAAATTGGGCCTAAGCAGAGTGACTTTGTGAATAAACTGCTCTGCATCATCAGGGAGAGTGTCAGTCCTCTCCAACCCACCGAGCTCAGCCCCAAGCAAACCTCTCGCTCTCTTTAGCACGAACAGCAGAACGTGTTACTTGGCAATAAGGCAGATTCACTGCAGCAGTTGTTTCAGCTTCCTTCATATCCGTCTAGTGTATCAAATAGCCTTTTGCTATCTGATTGTATAAATAGCTGTTCATTTTCGTAAATTTGAGATGAATAGAGGTGGAGAGAGCGTTTTCTGAATTTTATTCCAATATTAAAACCCAACATACCAGACTTTATGTCTTCATGCAATGAAGTAGAAGAGATTTGATAATGTTATGATAATTGTAACTTTAAAAAAATGATATTTTCTATAACTGAAGCTGTTGATTTTCCCTTACATGAGTATCTTTATGTGACAATGAACCATATATTGAAATGTAATTTGTCTCATAATTTGTGAATGGAATGGAGCAATATTTTAAGGGTTACGGTTTAAAATGTTCTCCTTTCATCAACTTCAGCACTGCAGTGAATATGGGCATTGTTGATATTTAAGTGGGGAAACAACAAAAGAGTAACTGTTCTAAATAACTGAAATATTTTTCTGAATTTTTATGGTAATTATTAATTGCTATACTTTTTCCAGAAACAGCCATAAAGATTGGGTTTGATAGATCCTTGCGATTACGGCAATAAAATTTTTATGTCTATATAAATTCAAGATGTGTTGACATACACTTAATCTTTAAAGTTTATATAGTTATGGGAAGACATTTGAAATCTAAAGAAAAAGGCTGGTGTAAGAGAGAGCCTTCTATAGTCTGACAAATTTATCAGATGTCAGATTAGCATTTGAAATGCACAGTTCTATGTTAATCCTTCAGAAAAGTGGGATCTAAATTACTTTGAAAATAAGAAATGGGACAGTTTTCCTCTGCAAGAACCCCTCTTTATTGCATAGTCAATTTTCAGTGACAAATCAATATTTTTTAAAAAAAATTTTTGGCACTTAAAATGTGAATAATAATTGGAGCATTGAACATTTCTTTGGTTGAGAACATTTTATCTTCCAGGTTTGGAATCCTTTCAGTTTTTCTAAAAATTTTGAAATTGAAACAGCCTTTCTCTTTTGTTTCTTTCAAGAATTCATAACACTTCCTAATCGCTTAACGAAGCATTGATCTGCTGTAGATAAAATAGTATATTTTCTATTAATATGCCTCCATCTTTTTTAGGCAACACAGCCTCCAACATTTGTCTTTTCAATAATGATACTGAAAGACTTAATCACACCGTCTTTTTTTTTTTTTTTTTTTTTTTTTTTTTTTACCCTTGTAAGGTCTTGTCTTCATTTAGATCTCCTCCTTTTGTGCCCAGAACACCTGGAAATTACAGGTGCTCTCACATTCCTGGTTGGCTGTCCAGCTTCCAGGTTTGCTATGGTAAATGCTAGACAGCACTTTACACAGAGGCATGCACCACTTCCTCACTTTGTGATGGTATAAGTTTCCATTTTGCTTTCTTTCTCCCCATTATCAGAGAAGACCTGAATGTGGGTCTTTATCCTTTAGCATCATCTTTATCCTCAAGCAAACACTTGACAGGAGTAAGTGAATCACATCCTGAGCAGCAGACATGCCTGGAATTGTGGCTGTTGGAATTTAGACACTCTGTTTCTGCTGTGTGCTTCTAATCAAACCGTACAGTTCTTACATAAGACTCTTCTTATGTAGAGATACATATTCTTGAAAACTGAAGTTTGTAAATTCTTCAAAACGTAGGCCATTCTCTCAATCCTGTTGCAGTTGATGGGAGTATTTCTAGATGACCTGGAAATAAACAAATAGATTTTTCTTTCGCTGTTCCTTGCCACAGAAGTTCTTTGTGACAGTTTCAAAGCATCTGATACAACTGTACAAATTAGGACCTGGTTGGATAATTTGGTAAAAATACTTTTTTTTTTTTTGTCCAGAACTAAATCACAAAGTTGTTCTGTGCAGCTTCACATAACATTATTAGATGGAGAGCCAACAGTAAAGCTTTCTGTACCATCACACTTCCTTCACTGGTGCTGTTTACAATCTCCCTTGCAGACCTACGCCCTGCAGACCAGGTTTTGATGCATGTACCTACAGTAGCATCTGTGTCTCTATGTAGTCCTGTATTTTTCAGTGGAACTGCTTTTGGAGCAAGGTTGCTGTTCCATGTGCACGTCAGAATGACACTACGTCGGTCCTAAGTGATTTGACAAATGAATTAAATGAATTGTGTCTTTGTAACTGGCATTCTCTCGTGCATCCTGTGCTCAACCTCCTGGAGGCTGATTTGGGGAAAACGCTGTGGAAGGTGAAGCCAAATACAGCGAGTTGCACCTTCATCCTGAGATCTTTCCACCACAGTCTAAGGAATTGCACCAGCTGAGACTGACCCTACCGGCTGCACGAGATTGCATTCTTTAAAATTACTACATAAAAGCGTCAACCAGTTATGTATATACTGATAATTACATAAAAGTGTATCTCTGCTTTAGGAAAGCATTTTATAATAATGTCATTGTGAGAAATACTAAAAGATGTATAGCATTTTCCTTAATACCAGGTACTCTCTGACAACAGCTGGCTGACCAGCCCATGGCTGCCACCTGCCCCTGGAGAAACTGGTGTGTTATTGTGGTCACTGTGGGGAAACATGAAAGCGAAGGCAGAAAGCCAGGGTGGACTGCTGATCGCCTAGTAATAAAGTAGAAGAACAAAAATGTTACAGCCTTCTAGATTAGCAGCTCCCAATGCATTAGCTGTGTTCTCTGTAAGACAAATCCGTCTCTGATGTAAGGCGTAATGTGCTTGTTAACAGATTGATACACCTCCTATATGAAAATGTTTGTAGTTCTAAATTCTCTCAATGTTATGGTGAACGACTGCAGAATGATTGACTGCATCACTTTTTATTTCAACAACTATGCAAAAATAAATTATTTTTAAAAGTGAAAATGAACTTGGGCATTTACTGATCTGCAGTTAATATATTTTGGCAAAGCATCAAAAAAAAAGGCTAGCATCAAACTACTGTGAAAGTAGGAAATGGTAAAATAATGTATCATGGAAATCCCCATTGGCCCATGCATTTTATATGTATTTTTTTATTAAGTTCTTAATGGCAGCTGTCAGAACAGACACCTCTGAGTCAGATTTTTTTTTTTTTTAAAACCTCTTCCCCCAAGAAAGAATCTCTGTGTTACTTCCTATTGTTGAAAAACAGTATGAACTTTCATCATCAAATGCTACAGTTTTTAATAGATCCCTTTTTCTCTGGTTTTAAGACCAGAGATTTAAGACTTCTTTGTCTGAAAAACAACAGGAACTTCCACTCTTGGAGCTCCATTATTAAATACTTTATTGCTCTGGCAGTGAATCATGAAGAAATGTTTGACTACCGTAGGTTTGTAATATCTAGTTCCCTGTACCAGTTTTTCACAGCTTCAGATTAAATCGGTTGTTTATTCATTTGTGTATGGTGAACAATCTTAGAGTACCCTACTTTTAAGTGTGACAAGTAAGGATAAAAGGAGGCTAACCTGAGCTTCAGTGGATTGTAGACACCCTGCACTTCGCACAGCTTGCACTGTGGAACAGGCTCAAGTTTCAAAGGGGGTTTTCTTTTACAAAGCTGCCATCCACAGTTGCATAGCCTGAGAACTCAAAATGATTTTTGGTATGATTTGTAATATGTGTATTATTTGATCTTTAATGTGCATTATATACCTTTGAGATCGACAGAAGTGTCTGCTCCTGTTGAAATCACCCCAAAAATGTGGTTGAATTTGTTGTTCTAACCTACTTTCACTGAGTGAGAATCATCAAAATACTCCATACTTAGTTGAAAATTATGTTGGATCTCTCAGCAGTCTTGCAGACAACAGAAAAAAAAATTTGTATTACCCTGAAAGTGAATTTATTATTTCATTCCAATAAAGAATGCCTACTGCTATAATAAACAGCTCATAAAACATCAGAGGAAAATGTCAACCAGATGTGGTTGTTCAAGCCCTACGCCCTGGTTAATTGTTCATTCACGGTCACATATGAGGCCTATTCTCGGGCTAATTTATAGAAATAGAGCTGACCAGTTTGCTTTTTTCTTAACTACACACTAAACGGGGTAATTATACATTCTTCAGTCTAACGACGGGGCTCTATAGCCAGCGGGTAAGCAGCCAGGGTAGCACTTGCATTGCTGTCGGAAGCATCAGGGATTTCACCGCCCGGGTGTTGCGGTGAGAGCAGAATCACAGAATCGTCTAGGTTGGAAAAGCCCTTGAAGATCATCCAGTCCACCCATGAACCTCACACTGACAGTTCCCAACTCCCCCAGATCCCTCAGCGCTATGTCGACTCTACTCTTCAACCCCTCCAGGGATGGGGACTCCCCCCCTGCCCTGGGCAGCCCATTCCAACGCCCAGCAGCCCCTTCTGCAAAGAAATCCTTCTTAATATCCAGTCTAAACCTTCCCTGGCTCAGCTTGAGGCCATTCCCTCTTGTCCGGTCGCTTGTTCCTTGGTTAAAGAGACTCATCCCCCCTCTGTGCCCCCTCCTGGCAGGGAGTTGCCGAGGGCCAGGAGGTCTCCCCTCAGCCTCCTCTTCTCCAGACTGAACCCCCCCAGTTCCCCCAGCCGCTCCTCGTACGACCTGTGCTCCGGGCCCTCTCGCACCGGAGCCGCCAGGCGGGTGAACGCCAGCTCTCTGCTGCGTGTCGTCCCTCTCCGAAGACAGTCTCTCGTCACGGATCCCGCTGGTGCCCGCATTCTCCGAGACCAAGTCACGGAAGCCCTCTTGCCCGCGGCCGAAGGGGC
>NW_020799103.1:3063642-3140893 GCF_003259725.1 Athene cunicularia | reverse complement strand
CTGCAAAACGGGGGGCGCGGGGCGGCTGCGCCTGGCCCGAGAGCGAGGTGAAGGGCGGCTGCCTCGGTGCAACCTCCAGGGCTAAAGGTCGCTCGCTGAGAACAATTTCTGCTTTTTTTTCCCCACCTCGAGCACCTTAACTTCGTGAAACCTTGTCACTTCAATACCTAATGCCGCGCTAAATACCACTTCCCCCAAAAAAAGTTTTTGGGGGGTGTGTGTGGAAGGAAGAGGTGATAAAGCGGTGGCTAATAGTAGAGTTATTACAGGCAGTATGTGTTGGTATTTATTTTAGCAACAGAAACAGCGTTGGTGTGTGTTTGGTCAAGGTGCTGGGTTTCGGGTTTTTTCTTCCGAGCAGGCTAGTCGGCTTTCAAAACGTAAGGCTGGAAAGAAATTCTGTGTAATGTTTTGTTAGTTCTGCCTACCTGAAGGTGTCATCAGGTTCAAGTAAATGCTTTGCCTGTCTTGTACTTTTAAAGCTTTGGAACCTGGAGATTCGGGGAGGTTTCTACCTAGTCTGGTTCAATGCCCTGTATTAAAAAACTTTATTTTCTTGATAAAATTCTTTTCATAAAGCAGATGTCTAATTCGATAATCACTCTTAAGGTAACCATTGCTGTCCTTTATAATAGCATTAGTGTATTTAAATGCTTTTGTGTTCCCTGCTTTTTTCTGTTTGTTTTTTTTTTTTTCTTCAATCTTTACTGCCCCCTTAATTTCCCCTGTGCCTCCCCCTGCCAATTTCTGGGCTCTCTGGTAGCTGGAGATCAGCTGGAAGTCCTGGTGCCCAAAACTGAAATACAATTCTCTAATGTCACTTCAGACCAAACAGAAAAAACTGTCTCCTGCATCTGTGGAAAATGTTCATGGTAATATGTTCCAGAATGAGCTGCATGTTGTTGCTTTTTTTTTTAAACACTGCATCACACTGTTAATTCATTGGGTTTGAGGTCTGTCATAACCCCAGATGGCTTTCTGTAGGATTGCTGCCAACTCCTCATACCATATTTTGTCCTTCAGCTTTTGATTTCTCTCCTCTTCCTCTGCTTTTCTCTCTTAGTAAATTATTCATTTGCCTCACTGAGAAACACATATTCTAATTCTAGCCTCTCTGGTGGCTGCAACTCTTCCCAGTTAGGAGCCACCTGCAAACTTTGTAAGTATATCCTGTATTTTTAAGTCCTTGTGGAGGCTGAGTCTAGCCTCTGGTCAAACTGTTAGTTGCTAACATGCTATTCTTAATCAGATTGGTAAATGAGTAATAGTTCAGTGGCTTTATTGGGGGAGGGAGGGCTGGTTGGCTCAAGGAAGTGGCATTGAGTACACAGAGCTTGGGACTGTGGTGGTAGAAGGCTGTCGTGTGGGATAAGGGTTGTGTGAGTGGGGTCTTGAGAGACTTCTTGAGCTCATTAGTGACGATATGCTAAGCACTGATACTAGGTAGTTTTTGTGTATGCACCATCCTGCAAGAAACAGGGTTCTGATGTGTGTCTCCACCCCTGCTTCCCTTTTCCATGCCCAGCTGTATAGTTTTGTCAGTGTTAGTAGAGGAACTGGGGAATTACGAGTACGTGCAGCTAGTTTTTGGTTGCTGGTAGGTGTGTGCTCAGGAGTAGGTTCTGCAAGTGTAGCCATGAGGTGACGGAGGAGAATGCACAAGGACCGTGCCTAAGAGACAGGCTGAAAAAGTAGAAAGTCCTGGTTGCAAAGCTGCAGGCTAGTGCTGCGGGAGCAGCCACCAGAGTGCGATACGTTGGTACGATGAGGACAGGCGTGCCAAGAAACTAACAAAATGTTAATACATGAGCAACCCAAGCCAAACTGGAAGTCTCAAGGATTTTTAAATGCTTACGAGATTCATGAAAGCTAGTAGCTACAAAGGGGGCAGTTCTTTTCTAATTGCAGCATGAATTCAATCTTTATGCTTTCTCTGTTCTTAGGCTTTAGCTTGGCACAGAAACCATTTGGAGCAACATATGTCTGGAGCAGCATTATCAATGCACTTCAAACTCAAGTGGAAGTGAAAAAGCGTCGCCAGAACCTGAAGTGCTATCATGACTGTTTTATTGGTTCGGATGCGGTGGATGTTGTCTTTGCCCATCTTCTGCAGAACAAGTACTTTGGGGATGTCGATATTTCCCGTGCTAAAATAGTGCGCGTGTGTCAAGCACTGATGGATTACAAAGTATTTGAGGCTGTTTCAACTAGGGTCTTTGGAAAAGACAAACGGTCTGTATTTGAAGACAGTAGCAGTAGCCTCTACAGATTCACAAATGTCTCAAACCAAACAGAACTTGATAAAGATTACCAGCAGTATATACCACACAGGTTAGTATGTGGAATGCAAAAATGAATTTTTTACAATAGGAAAATATTATATTTTCTGGGGGAGAGAAGGGAAAACTGTTGTACAGTTACAGGACCTGGAGAGGGAAAAAGTAGATACTGTACAGATGTTTGTGGGTGGAATATAGGTAGGAAACAGCAATTTGAAGTGATTAAATCATTCAGCCTGCATAGTTACTTGTTTTCTGTGTCTGTTATCACATTGCCTTGGGGGGAGGAGGGCAGGTATTAAGTGCATTACAGATACTGATCTATTGGGCTCTAAACCAATGTAACCAGCTGGAATTCAGGGCATCACACGGGCTGAGGCAATGGAACAGCCTTTCCTCGCTGCACACCTAGCTCTGGCATAAGCCAGTAATCCTTCCAGTTTTTAAGGAAAAAAAGCAGATAAATTGTTTCTTTTATCATTTTAGCTTTACTACACTTCAAATTTAGTTTTTTGAAATGTTTTCAACTGTTTCTTCATGCATGTGTGGCTTGTTCCTAGGCTAGGTATCGGGCTGTTGAGCTGTTATGCTATCGCATGCCATCATAGAACCAGAGGGAAGTACAGTGGTGAGGTTTTGTTTCCCTGTCTCTTTAGGAGTGGGCAAAGAAAACCCTGGTGCTAACTAAACCATCACAAAGCAGAACACACAGCGATGTAGTTGGCACTTTGTCATGTCACTTCCTTAAACATTGTTTTGTCAAGTGTTCATTTTCAAACATGTTCTTACAAGAAAGTATGTTAGTTAGAGTAGTTTTAGCAATACGCACTTTTGAAGATGACAAGTAGTACTGACCTAAAAAAGAAAATACCTTTTGTGATTGATGTGTTCATGAGAGTAGCAGCTGTGGACTTTGGTGCATCAGCCTAACTGATCATAAAATTCTAGAAGCAGAGATTAGAAATGGATAGTTCCTCGGTCCTTCTGCTCTCCCTTCTTCCCCCCCCCCCCAGCTCTTCGTATGTGCTAAAGCAAACTGTCCCAAGTCTTTATTTAGAAAGAGGAGAATTAATGATAATAAAACCCACTTTAATCAAATGTGGTACTTATCAGCTCTTGTGATGAATATATTTTTTAAACAAGACTTGGAGTGTATCTGACCAACAGTTGTGAAACAAGGTTATTCATGTTCTGTTAGTGAGAATGAAGGTGGTTTTTCTTCTGGGCAAGGCACAGATCCGTTGGATTACATTTCTTCATTTATGGAAAGGAACAGATCTGTTGATACATACATAGCAAAGGTAGTGAACACCAGAAGGATTTTGCAGTGCCCTAAAACAAAGGGGCTATAGAAATTGAAATTAAACAAATATGCTTGGAGGTGGTAATTTTGTGGCTGGAGTTGTTAGGCTATCTACTTGATAGCATGTGAAAGCAGTTGTGAGAAGAACCAGCTAACACGCAGAAGGGTGTGACAGGGTTCTGAAGCTTTCCATTGGTTGATGGCACGACCAAGCTGCATAACTTTAGGGTGATGTTGCTACGGAGCAACTACCTTCTACATTTTTCGAGAACAGCTCTTAATTTTTGTCCTCACTTTGCCATCAGGAATAATGTCTTAAAACTGGTGCTTTTAAGGGGGAAATTTTGTTTGGGTTTTTTTCAAAATAATTTCCCTTCCTTAACCGTTTCCTCTTCTTAAATTTTTTCTGTGGTAATTGAGGTAGCTTGTTAATACTGGCTGTGACAAGTCCCAAGCAAGTTTCAAGAGAAGGAACTATGCACTTGTGTGCTACTGTTGCACGCAAAGAATTCTTTACGGTATCATACATTCACCTGTGTGACCTGGATGGAGAAAGTGTTGGACGGGGAGAAGGTTATATAAGTATTTATATAGAGAAAATATGGTTTTTTTTAATCTCAGCCAGTTTTTCATATCTATGTTACGTGGTAGTTTGGTTATATATGGATATAAATGTATATAAAACCTGTATAAAATGTATATAAAACCTGTTTTTCAATCTCAGACATGAGAAGAGCTTGTTGTTTCACTCTACCCCTGTCAAACCAGAAAGCTTGGAGGATCTCTGGGAAAACCTGAGTTTAAGGCCTGCAAATACCCCTCAAGTAAACATCTCGGATAGTTTGTCCCGCCGAGGTAAGCCAGATAAATGTCCCAGTCGTTTGTCTGTGGGAGAAGGAAGATAGTAACTGTAGGACTGGGAAGGCTTATGCCTGTCAGATTGGAGAGGCAGTCAAACTGCAGTATTTTGTTTTGAACACCATGTCATAACAAAGACAAATTTTATTTGTTGCAGGCTTGCTTTTTACCTTTTTATTTTATCAGGCAGGACCCGTTACCTCTAGTTGAAGTAAATCCGTGTTGAATTTTATGAAGAAGAATACACAATTGTCTAGAGCTTGATTTGAGTTAGGAACATTCTTTACAATACTTGATTATCTGCACTACTTCTGTGCTTGACTTAGTCTTGGCCAGTAGCCTATTGCTAACTAAAGCTCTTCCCTAGCTTTTTAACTCTCTATCTGCACCATCTGACACTCCAGTATTGTGTGAAACTGTTCTTGACAGTTCATGTCCTCTCTCTCAGACTAAACTATCATCTAATGGGCTTTTTCCTTTGGTTAAAAATGCTAATACATCCTAGAAACTCTTAAAACTCAAGCCGAATCATCATTGTGGAAGCTGAGATAACGATAGTGTCACTGTTAAGGGTTTTTTTTTATTATTCCCTTATCTAGAACAAAGATTGCTTGCAAATTAGAGCACAAAGGATGTGAGATACTTCAGACTTATCCGAAAAGCAGTTCTCTGACACTTGTAGTTAACTAAACAAATGACTAATTCTTGCCTTTTGCGGTGATAAAAGGCGCTTAAGGATGATAAGGGCCACACTCCCTCCTACTGTAAATCTTTATTTTAGTAAAATTAATCTGTTAGGTTAGGACTGAGAGGAGGAAGGGGAGCTGTCTTTTTCGTAATGCCTCTCTTTGCACGTGCTGAATCTCCATGTGTTCTGTGTATTTCAACCTTTCTAGTTATTAATGAAGTATGGCAAGAGCAAACAATTGCTCGTCTGCTACAGCTTGTGGACCTGCCGCTCCTTGAGTCTTTACTTGAGCGCCGGGAGATCAGACCTCAGCTCCCACAGCCAAGGAAGGGAACTGGATATGTCATCACAAGTAACTACCTAGACAGAGAGATTCTCAAGGCTTTCAGTGACTCGCAGTAAGTAGTCGTTGCTCACCTCTGCAACTTTGAAAAACCTTCTGCTTTCATAGGAATGTAAAGCACAGTTGATCTTTGGGTAGCAATGTAATATTCTCCAGAACTGCAGAAAGAATGTGAATAGGCACTTTTCTCCCTGTTAGACTTGACTGGAATAATTGGTAAATGACAGTTGCTAAACTCTAAACTAGAAGTAGCTGACACAATTTATGCTGAACACTGCAAGAGCTTTTTGAATGCGGTGGTAGTATTTGATAGCATTCAGAGGGGGAATTGTTTACTGTGTTGAGGGAAGAATAGAGCATTTTTCTGTCATCTTGACATTTTTTCCTTAAACTGAGGGAACAGTTCAGTTTCTCCTGCTATATTTAAAAAAACAAGAATGCTGAGCCTGAAACTGTATATAAATGCAGTTAAAAACATAGTCTGGAAAGCTGCTACCTGTCTGAATCAGATCAAGGTTCATGTTTGTGTTTATTTAGCAATATTTATGTCCTTGTCTAACAGGCGAGGATGTCACTAACTTTAGGTTTAACTGCTTGTAACTGTTTACCTGTGTGGGTTACTAATTCTTCATCTTGATTAAATACATAACAAAGATATATGACTATGATCTACCTGAGTGTGTCAGGAAAACTGTCTAATTCCTAATGTATTTAAGTACCTACATGTGCAGTTTTTGCTGTGATTGAGAAACCAGTCTGTCTACTTTCTGTAAAAACAAAAAAAAACCAAAAAAAAAAAAAAAAAGCAACCAACTCTGAAAGGCACCAGTAAGTAATGCTGCAAAGTTAAACCACTCTGTCTTCTAGAACAGACGAATGGCTCTCAGCAGCAATAGATTGCTTGGAATATCTTCCAGATCATATGGTGGTAGATATTAGCAGGAGTTTGCCTGATCAACCAGATAAAGCAGATACATGGAAACTACTGCTGTTTGAAAATATTGGTAGATACTACGGCCAAAAAAAGGAGCCACTGTTAAGCCATGCATCTGAGATTCACTCAGGAATAGCAGAACTATTAGGTAAGTAAATAAAGCTGTGTTTCTAAGCTTATGTGATGTATGTACTGACAAACTGAGTGTTTATTACGGTTGTCTTCTGCGAAGTTTTTCTTAAATTTCTAGTCATGAAGAATGTGCTTTGAAATTTTGGTCCTGACAGTATGCAGTTCTGTAGGTTTTGTTCAGGTCTAGGTAGAATGGCTGTGGAACCAGAGTGCTATAATTTGGAAGTAGTTGGTATCTATAGAAATTAAATATGGCCTAATATTAAATATTTAGGCCATAAGATCTAAACCTAAAGTTGTGTGGAAGCTTTGCACACTATTCACAACCCTCCCCTCTTTTCCATTTAAATGTTTCTTAAATTTTATGTTTAGACAACATTTTAGAAAGCTTTTGATGTTTTAGTTATCCATTAATTCGCCTCATCCCTGTTTTCCTTCTTTTTCATCTTGCTCTGCCTTGATGATTTCTCTTGTTCCACGTTGGTGGGAATATTTTGTATTTATATCCCATTCTTCCTCCCTACAATACAAAGGGAGAATACTAGTACAGCCTACTTAATTTAAATAATTCACACATCTAAAATCAGTATTGCATAGTAAGACAAATTGAAATTTAGCAAAACTCTACAAAATGGTTTGCAATTAATTCTTCAAGCTCCCATTTTTTTTCTATTTCCACAACAAGAGGTCATTAATTTTCTTAACAGAACCATTTTCCTTTTTAAGTATTTCACATTCCTGTCAAGATGGCTGACCTGTAATTGAACTTAATTGAAAGTGAGTTTGCTTCAACATCAGCTGAAAAGCCTGGGTGTGGCCTGGTCTCAGATTGTATGCAAACAGCTCTCCTTAGCCTGTAAGAAATTTTTGTGAGAATGAATTGCTTTGTTTGACCGGTTCTATTTAGAATGTCTGTTCAGTGGCTAATTTAGGTGGTTTATTCGAGGATGTAATTAAATAAATATGGCTATAGATACCTTATCTCTCCCCAGTGAATGGGAAGATGGAACAATCTTTAGAAGCTGTTCAGCTCTATCTGAAACTTCTAGACAGCCAAGTCAGGGAGGAGTTCAGAAGACTACTGTACTTCATGGCTGTTGCAGCACATAATTCTGAGCTCAAACTACAGAAGGAGGTAAATGTGTATACTTAACCGTTACGTGTAGCTTTGTACTCACTGGAATCTGGAAGTCCCAGGTACTCATCAGAAAATACATTTGTAGCTTAAATATGTGACTACAGGAAAAGCAATGACCCTAGAAGAACAAAGGCTATGCCCTTCCTGAAGGGGGAGACTAATTCTCTTCTGGGCATTATTTTTTAGAGTGACAACAGGATGGTTGTCAAAAGAACATTCTCTAAAGCTATTATCAACAATAAAACCTTGTCCAGAGGCAAAACTGACCTCCTGATCTTATTCCTTGTGGATCACCAAAAAGACGTGTTAAAGGTAAGAGCTAGAAAATGACCAGTTTTTTGTTACCTGGTATGCTTATGTGGAATTGCCTTTTTCTAAGCTGCTGTTTTGCTGTCTTTTCTGTTCAAGATCCCAGGGACCCTGCATAAAATGGTCAGCAATAAACTGGTGGCTTTGCAGAAAGGCCAAGATCCTAGTAAGATAACAGGTAATGGTCTAAGCTGAACTTTTTATTATTCTTGTCCTGCACCGAAATGAGAAGTAGAAGGGACTGAATAAAAAGACTTCCTGTAACAATGACTCATTTGACTCTAAAAAGAGGATGAGTCTGTAGAATCTCAAGGGTGGTTGAGTGTGGTGTTAACTAAATGTCTCACGTTTCCTTTTAGGATATACCTATTGCCAAAAACTTGATGAAAGAGAGTACCGCTCCAATACAGAGAAGACCACAAAAGATGAGCTATTATCTCTATTGAAAGCTATTGATGAAGATTCAAATCTCTCTGACAAAGAGAGAAAGAGACTGCTAGGTCAGTTTCATAGTAGTAATCCAAGTATTTTTATGCAGTATTTTGGAGACAGAGTTACTAATATGTGTGTGTGACTTTAAATATAGATTACTTTCTGTACTACAGCATTGAAAACACTAATATATTTGTAAATATTTTGTATTCATGTATCTAATAAAATTATTTTGTGGAAATGGATGGAATTTATATGATTATTACTAAAGCCAACGGTACCCAAGTTTAGCCTGTACTTATTAGTTTGCTAATTCTTTATTGCTGTAGGACCAAAATAATCCTTCCTTTTTCCTCACCTAAAGCCAAGTCTGACTTCCTCTATTCAAGTATCAAAATGACTGAGATGGAAAACACCTCTCCATGAACGAGGTCTCTCTGCCTTCTTTTGCCCTAGCCCTGAATTTTATGCTGAACAGTTTTTTTTCTAATTGGCCTTGCAGTATGTGACTCTTGTTATGTAGCATTGATCTTGATTACACAGCAAGTCAGAGCTGGATAACAGCATCTGCTTGATATTCCACAGCTTTTCTTCAAGCTTGCCAGTGAATTATACTGTGTATGACAGGTTACTGTGCTGTTTTAACTAATGTGGCACCATATTGAGGTATTGCCAGGGAAGGTGACTGACTTTCTCCCCAGCTGAATCCATCCTAGTCTGTATGCTGAGCTCCCATTGACTCTCCTGGGATGATAAAGATATTCTGGATTTTTAAATCAGTCTAGCTTTGCTACAGGACATACTGTTTATGGCTAGTTATCTTCATCCCTGTAGTGTTTTGCTCTGTCTAGAAGTCTTATTGATGTCACCAGCTGTAATTAGAAAAGAGTTGGAACAAATGAAAGGCCTTTGGGTTTTCTTATGGCTGTCTGTTTTATGTGTGTCTAGTCTGGAGTGGAAATCCCAAGCTGTGCAACAGAGGCAATTGCAAGTAGCAAAGTTTATAGCACCATCAGAGATCTAATTTTGACTCTTGTGGAGTTACCTTGGGCATGATGTCAGCAAAACTTCATTACACTTACTGTTGCAAGAAATCACAAATTTTGTTCCATACGCAGTGTCAGTAGAGCTCTGTTCTCTTATTTGGGGGTGAAAAGCTAATTTAATTGGGATCGAAGGTAATGTAATCATGACAACAAAGAGTAGTAACTGTTGCAAACACATGTAGTGAGCTGTTTTTAGAAACAATCATATTGCAGATACTACTTTAATGTACCACTCAGTAACTCTTCAGTCATGAGTGGTGTCTGTTGCCACTGGTCCGGGGCGCTTTTAGGGAATGCGAGACGATGACTTGGTGTGCAACAGCACAATGAGTTACTGTATTGTGAGGGGGGATGGACAACAATTGTGCTCATTCTAGAAAGGACTTCAAGGATAATCAGTTCTTGAAAACTAATACTATGGAGAGAAGTGTAACCCTTTTCAGTAATTTTTTTGTAGTTTAACTGAAACCTTTTGATTATATATCTATACTTTCTTGGAATAAGTGGTTTAATTTACACTTTAGGGGTGAAAAGGCAGTTTCTTAGAATTTCTGATCATACTTTTCTTAAGTTACTGGTGGTGTTGCATTGCTTGCTTCTGACTGCTGATTCTATGTGCGGTAAGCATCCCTGCTAAAGAGGATGAGATTTCTATCTCAACCCTTTGTTCCTGCCTATGGGCATTGCCTGCTGGAGCAGAGTTCCGAATTACAGATATCGCTGCACTGTGAGTCACGGCTTGGCTGTGGTGCCAAGCCTGCTCTCGGGCTACTTTATGGTGGAGGCTCCCAAACATCGCTTCTGCCCTGGGAGAGTGCCGGGGACGGGCTGTAGCTTCACCCCGGGCGGTGAATTCTGAGGGAAAATAGGTTGTGAGTGGCGGGTGAACAGAGGGAAGGGGGGAGAGTTCGGCGTTGGAACAAAGCTTGAGGAAAGCTGGCCTTCAGGGCTTGTGTGCTCGGCCTGGAGGTGAGGGAATTGTCGAGGCTTGTTTTACACTGAGCAGTGGGGCCACGCTCCAAGTTAAGAGGAGCCGCTTCAGTCCTCTGTGTACTCCACAGAAACACAGTGAAATTTATTTAACGCTGGCGTGCATCGGGTGATTTGAGGACCTTTGCTGAAAAGAACCTGTGGAAAACATTTTGTTTCAATTGTCATTTGTTGGGTTTTCTGTTTACACTTCTATTTTTATTTAAAATAAATTGAAAGAAAAAGCCAAGAAATAGACTTTGTTCTATTAAGAGTCAGAATTGTTTCTGTGAAAGGAAAGATGATGATGATCATGCTTTTGGAAGAGGCATTGTCAAGCTTATTTACCTAGTGGGAAGAGGATATGTTCTAGAAGTGTTCAGGCAAATAATAGCAGTAATCCAGTAGAAAAGAGTAGGCTATTGCAAACTAAACAACTAAACCAGTAAGTGTGTCTTTTTACCTCATTCGCTGAACAGTCATTTGGTAGAATGGTCCAGGAGTTCTTGTACCCACTTTACACAGCCGAAATAGGACTTTTTTTAGACAAATGGTGATTAAGTGAAATTGTTGGTATTGAGGCTGTAGCTCTTGATCTGCCGTTCTATGGAAGGTGATACTTTAGGGTGTACTCTGCGTGGTAGGAATGATGCCCTGGTGGGCAAAGCTGGGGTAGTAATCATGAGACTGATTATCGTCTTGGCCCTGTCATTTATCTTCTGTGAGTCCTCAAGCAACTTAACTCACACCAGAATTTCCCCTCGGTAGGGTATATGACAATATTTCTCTCCTTTTCTAAGGGTAGTCAGGATAAAGCGCAGTGAGAGATTGCAAGGCACAATGAGGTGTCCTGTGCATTAAAGACCTAAGTGGGCCTTAATTGGGTCATCAGTGCTTCGGATTTTGTCTTCAGGAGGATGCTTTGTGAAAGAGAATGGATAGGAAGAGCAACTGTCTAGTCTGGTTGAATGAATGTGGAAGCCTTTAAGATAATGCTTTTATTCTAGCCACATTCAAGGACACGCTTCCCTCCTCTGTTTAACCTGTCCTATCTTGTATTTTCTATTGCAGCTGTTGCTGTGTTCTCCTTTAACTGCTCCTTTATTAACAGAGCTCCTCATCCTCTTGCTGCTAGCGTGTTTGCAGTAACAGACCTTTTGTCTGCCAGACCAGAGATCCACTTCTGGAGCACATCACTGGTTTCCCACCAGTGGTTTCCCACTGGTTTCCCACCTGCATGCTGGTTGGGATGCCTTGCGTTACACCGGGCTGGAGGCTCTCTCTGCCTTGGTTAAAAGGATGGCAAGATCCCTGCAGCTCTTGTCCCAGCTGGGATTGTCTGTATGTGTGAAGGGGGAGGTCCTGAAGCATTTGGAGCAGGGACGTTGGTGACTCTGTTCCAGCTAAAGGGGGAGGCTAATAGATGAATCTAACAATACCTGTACTGATGTCTTGGTTTTCCTATGTAGTTTATCCCATGGTTTTTATGCTTCGTTTTCATTTCTATAGTAGAAACCACACAGTGCTGTGGACAAGTGTTATGTGCTGCTGTGTATGTTGTGCACCTAGCAAGATGATGATCCTGAGCCGTGGCTGTAGAACAAAACCATTTCTTGTATACTGAGCTTTCCAGCTGTCCTGTAGAATCACACTGGCACAATCAATTTCAGCACTGATGGAGTAGGGTTGGTTATTACAGCTGTTGTATGAAAATAAAAAGATCTCAGCGCTGCATTTTTTGTTTCTACACTGTTGCTTGCTTATGCTGCACCGTCTTCAGTGTAGTCTTTGATGCTGGAAGTATTTTTTCCTGGTAGCTGTGAGGTGCCTCTGGGGGATGTGTCTCTGTATTTTAAAAGTGGGGATGCTAGGATACTAGGTGGAAGAGGAAGTTGTTGTTTTTCCAGGAGCTGGCTTTTTTTTTTTTTTGAAAGGCAGGTTCTTCCTGACTTCCTACTTCCCAGAACATCAAGGTTATTTGAGTTAGAGACATCATATGCTCTCTAGTAGATTTTTTTTTTTTTTAAGTCTGAACAGTAGCTTCCTGTATGATAGAGAGTTTTCAGTGGTTAAGATGTGTGCAAATTACATTCTTTGGGGGGAAATCCAAATATGAAATAATGGTGAGACAAGCATTTCTAATGGGTATTTTGTCAGTGTAACTTCAGGTACACTGCAGGTATCTGTGATGTCATATAAATATTATTTAATACCTAAAGTTTAATAGACTAATATTTTAAATACCAGAACTATGTTCTTTACTGTCTTAATGTTGGTTTTTTTTTAAAAAAAGTAATCTTATTTTATACATAAATCGTGGCTCTTGCATTGAATGAAAATGGGGGAGTAGAATTTTATCTCTAGTCTTTTCCTGCTTAATGCTTGTGGATGACTGAGAGTGAAAACTTTTAAATTCTGAGCAGTTGGGGTAGATCATAGTTCAGGAGTATGTTATGTTCAGGAAGATTTAGCATTATGTAGTGGAGAAACATCTCATTTGGCATAATCATTTTGTAAAACATGTTTGTAATACTATTCTGAAGGTGTTCTTCACTGCTCTCATAAGCAATGCTAAGAAAGAAAACTAAATATACTTTCTCATCTGTATGCATTATGGTGACGGAACAGTTTCAGATTTTTGAGAATTTACTAGGAATGCAGATTAAGTCAATGGTAGCTGTGTTGAAAGCATCCCGTTTTGTGTAAGATGGGAAGTGAGTCATTGATTGAGTCCAGGTCCCCTGCCATTATGGGAATGACATCATGTAACTCCACATAAGTATTCTTTCATTCTTAATTTTTCTTAATCAAGAGAACTCCTGGTGATGTTTACCCACTCAGCCATGTCAGAAAATGCTTATTCATTCCCTTTTCTATCCTTTTTCTTTTTCTGAAAAGAACCAGTTGAAAATGTCTCAAAATCCTGACAAGCCACATTCAAGTGAAGAAAAGTTGAGTGGTTTGGAGGATGGTCAAGAGGAGAGCTTGGACAACCCGGATCAGTCTATCAGAAAAAGAATACGACAGAGTGCTCCAGGGTCACACAGAGATGATACACCGAAGTGTAAGCAAAACTGCTTTATTCTTTAAAAAAATAAGTAAATTCTAGATTTTTTTGGTAGAGACAATCCTAACATTTTAGAGCATTCTGTGCAAGTTTGACTGTTTTGAAATTAAATATTGTATGACTCCTGATCATTTGCTTTGAAACTATTTGTAGCACCTTTCTCCCCATTTTGTTTTAGTGCTTAGTTGTATGCAATAACAATGTTGCTCTGAGCCACATATATCTTAAATACCTTTGTGTGTCTGTACTCAGAAAGGATAAGCACCACTCCAGTATGTTCTAGCTAAACTGTTGCTGCTGTTTGCATTATCAGCTGAACCTTCTGGATTGTTGCAGCCTCTGTTTCTACTGCAGGGCAAGGACGGCTGTTATCAACAAAGTGATGTCCTGATGACCAGTCACCCCCCTCCCAATACAGGTGGAAAGTTGTGTATTTAATCCTAATATTACTTCTAGTCAAGCAGGACTGCATATTTTATTTCGAGGGCATATTTTTATATGTCATTCTGCTTTTAACATGAGCTGGATGCAGTATGGCTACCAATTATTGCTGTCAAATCTATAGATGAAATGAAGGGGAATTTTTCTGGTCCCAGGGATCCAATTCAAAGAGACAGAATTGCTCAGATAACTAGTTCCAAATTTCTGTACAGAGTGTCTCGGAATGTAACATTTTATTCATTGCATTCTTTTTATTTTTTTAATAGTGTTTATTATTGCTTGAGGTTCAGTGTTGTGTTCAGTGTCATGTTACACAGAGGAGATGTTCTGGGGGAGTTTATGTTCTTATGTCTTGCTGGTTGCCTGATAGGAAACATAGTGTATGTATGGAGAGAGGCTGTGAAGACGTGGAAGTAAAATCCATAGCGCAGTCTTGCACTGCGCTCTACCACAAAGGAGTCGTTAGTCTCCAGGCCTCCCCTTTTGTAAGGGTGCAGATATAATATGAGAATGAAGTAATATGATTTAAGAGCATTCTCTGGTAAATGAAAGAGTCTTAGTTTTCAGTGCATCCAGTGCTAGAATGAAGTCATTTGGCAGTCGGACAAGAGCACTCTCATTCAGCTGTGAACTTTGGTGTCCTGCTAATTCTCAGAATATCAATCCTTGCTGTGTTCCCAGAGTTACCATGCAAGATTAAGGCCCAAGCAGAAGGAAGTAAGTGTTGAGGAGGGCTGCACAAAAAGAGCAAGATATTAATGAAAGATTAGGACATTGGAAGGAACCATACTGTAGGTACTTGGAACAGCTCTGAATGGCAGACAAGTGATGGACAGCTACTTTTAACAGACCTTTTCTATGTTATAGGCTTAAATCCAGTCAAACTGGGTTGTCAAATGAGGCAGTCATCACAGTTTGCTGAAAACATATCTCAGTGAACCCAGCCTAGGAAGATGCCTGTTTGGTTTCTTTCATTTTGGGAATTCGTATGTGGCTTCTATGCCCAGACTGTAGTTGAAGTGAATGAACTACAGAGAGGAATCGATCCGTTAGGACAATTCTGTTGTGGCTCTTTCCCCACCTTCCACTCCACTGGATGTTTTCTGGAGGAGATGAGCCTTGCCATTCTTGTCTGCCTCACCTGAGGACACTAATGATCTACCCTTTTCCGTTTTCTTGGATACCTGGACCAGGGAAGAACTGTGATGTTTCTCTTAACTTTGTCTACTTGTGCTGATGCTAGCACACCTAGGAGGAATCTTTACCACAAAGAATGGCAGCAGGTTTCAGATGGCTTCAGTGGGGATGGGATTACTGCCCTAACCAGCATGGCCTACACCTTTGGCACCTTCTGCCTTTATGCTGACTTGTTTTTGGGGCTGTGACACTTCCTGTGCTACAGCAATGCCAGTGGTGTCCCAGGATGATGTGACGTAGTCAAGAATGATTAGGAGCTGTAATTCCTAGTGCATTCAGGAAGCAAATTAAGTTTTCTCAAACTCTCCCTGTCCCTCTTCTGCCTTCTAGATTTCTACAGTCAGTCACTACCTTTGTCTCCTGCCTAATGAAAACTGGCCTGTTTTTTCAGGTTTAGCACTTCCTCCTACTTGTATGTCTCAGAGCCCAGCTTGAGGTTGCTTGTCCATCCTTGTTAGTCCCAAAGGCCTGCCAGAGGAAGAGGTTTTAGGCATTGGTGCTGGGACTAGGTCTTGATATCCTTTGTCACTTGGACCATGGCTTCTGGGAAAAAGTTTGGAGAAGTGCCAGTTGCACTAGAAGTAGCGAGCATAATTAGCTACTAGTACATCATTGCTTAATGGTGGTTTGTTTGTCAGCTGCTTCAGAGATTAAGTCACTTCCTTGGAAAATATAAAATTGAAATGGCAACATTTGCACAAATAATTGTGTAGATAGTGCAGTGAAAATACTATTATTTTTAATGATTTCCTCCTACAGCGTGGAGAAAGATGCTAAGATGCTATTAAGCAGTCCTAAAGAAGTGAAGATTTGAGTGTGGGGTTTTTTTGGTTTTGTTTTTTGAAAGAACTTGATGGAATTTGGAAGCAATTGACACACTGAACCCAGAATATGAACTGGGGTTCACTAGTTTGTTCTCTGTAATACTCCAGACCTGTGTCACCCACCATCTGGGAAAGGAAGGGAAGGAAAGGAGAAGAATCTTCGGATGATCCTGTCTTTTGGCCCTCTGTACTGTCAAGAATGTGGAAAAGGTCCACAAGTATTAGCAGACCTTTTTCCACAGATTTTTACAGATAGCTGTCTGACAGTTTAATTTATGTTACAGCTAGTCCTCCTCGGCCTGTGTCAATAGAAGAGCTCATGGAAACAGCAAAGGGAGTAACCAACATGGCATTAGCACATGAAATTGTTGTTAATGGAGACTTCCAGATAAAACCAGCTGAATTACCAGAACACAGGTAAGATTGTTTCCAAACAGATACATAAATAAAATTTGCATTTGTAGAACTGCAGAGCAGCTCTAGTGGATCAAGTGAAGGCTCTAGCAGGCAGTGCCTGACACAAGATAGGACAGAGCGTAAGCAGAATAATGTAAATGTGCAGTTCTGCTTCCTCAGAAATGTGTATACATCAAAGTTGAACCTCTTGGAGTAATTATTTGGGGGGGTGTGATGCAAATCTCGGTGTGGTGTCTGTTGGTGTCCCCTTGTCCCAGGGGCCTGAGACTGCAGTCTTGAGAATACCCAAGTCTGGCTGCGGATGCAGGTAGTGCTCGTAGCATCTCTTAAGCTTTCACTGCCAGAGGGAATAAGATGAAACTCTTTTAGCATTTTCTGAGCCTAATGTCTGTTTCCCCGGGGATTTTTGGGGAAGCAGTTCCGGTGTTTTATTAGCTTAGGCCTTGCTCCTTTAAGTTTGACGTCTTTACTTCTCTGCCTGACCTTCAGTAATTCTATCTCCTGCTGAAAGGGGAAGGGAGAACAGAAGAGACCTTGATGTCTGGTCGCATGCTGACCAGTGTAGCTGACTCGGTCTTATCAACAGATGCTTCACCTGCTCTTCCTTTTTCTTTCACACACAGACAGATGTGGCTGACAATGGGTTTCCTTGGGTTAATTTGTGAAAGTGAACACCTATTGGATGGATGAAACTCAGCCCACATTGGGACCAGAGTGTTGTCTGTAGGTGTCTATGTTTGAGAGAGACCCCAGAGCACGTTACCTTCACGTGTGCTGCAGTAGGATGTGCTATGAATGGCTCTTAGAAGACTGGCATTGGTTGTCCTCTATAGAAAGTGGTCATCCTTAGACAAAATGTCTGCTGCCCATCTCCACCAAAACAGGGTGACAGTGGTTCCCATTAGCCACCAGGGGATGTTGCTTTAATATTGTCCCTGACTGAAAAGGCAGTAATGGGAACAGCCTCATCTTCCATTCTCGCCTGGACTGTTCCTGTCTTTCCAGCTCTGACACCAGCATATTAGACCAGTGGTGTTTTATTAATGGCTGTGGACTGCTAAACGATAATAACCAAAGAAAAACTGCTCAGCACAAGCACATTAAATACACTGAACCGTGTGGTTCCAGCAGGAATTGCCTTTGAGCAAGGGTTGGGAACTGGGACCTGGCTCTAGCCTGCACAAACGCTGTCTCTGAAGCAAGCCTTTGGAAATTAGAGCTGAGACATGCAAAGCTCATTCTTTTCCCCATTCTGTGTTATCTTCTGTGTCCCAGTATCTTTCAGGGGAACTTCCATCAGGTGTTTTCTGCTCCACAGTTGATGACTGAGAATAAGTGCTTTGTCTGAAGTCCCATAGTTGAGAGAGTGCTGTTCTGTTCAGTGCCCGCTTCAGATCTCTGTTCCTTCACATGGATTTCTCACCTGAAAATGTGCTGTGATAGTGGATAGCTTACCTGGTATGCCTCGGTGCCATGAAACTGATGTCAGCATTTGTCAGGGAAGAAGGATATTAGCATGTTTTATTTTAGCCATCCTTTCTTCTTTCTCCACCCCCTTTTTTTTAAAAAAAAAAAAGAGGGAAACTGCTAGGACCTGTGCTGTACTTTGCACAGTTGGATGCTTTTGCCCACTGATGCTGAGCATGGCTGTAGTCGTTCACCAGAGGGGCTGATCCTCATCTCTTCACCTGATCACAAACAGATGTATTGCAGAGGTCACTTGCTCTGGAGTGCCTGGGCTTTGTGATGGGCCAGGCCTGCTTTTGTGCAAGATCCCTGTATTTGGCTATTTACCACCTAGGAAAGAAAGAGCAGTCATTCAGATTTTGCTCGAAGAGGGACTCTGGAATCTTCCATGGATTAAATGTGGAGGTTTTTGTGTGTCTCAAGTTTAGAGTCTCCTGCACCTTGAATGTACACGTAGACAAGTGGTGGGAGGAGTAGGCAGGTGTGACTGTTTGCAGCTTTGTGCGCTGTCAGCAGAGCACATACTGGCTGCGCAGAGGGCCACGGGGTGTGGGTGCCTCTGGGTGCTGCCTGAGCCGTGGCTGCACATGCAGTCGGGGCCTGGGGAACCTGGTGTTTGTTCGGGGGGTTCTTTGTGCGTGCGTGTACGTGTGAGCATTTTACTTCAGTCTTGAAGTGAAACCTGGTGTGGACAGGAGCCTGCCTGCTGAAGAGGAGCAACTTTCAGTATTTTGAATTAGAAATTGGTACTGAAGCAGAGGAATTATTTTTTTACACAAACTGAACGAGGCCTTTATCTCAGAGTAGGTGCAATGTTTATGCGTTGAAATGCAGAAGCTTTTCTGTCAGGGCAGTTACTTCATTTCTGTTAGGTTTACTTAATGAATTTTACTTAGAGTTGCGTTTACTTAGTGAGGCTTTTGAAAGGCACACGAGTGCTGCTCTTTTGAAGACAAGCTGTAATTTTTGTGATTTCCTGTTTTTTTCTTCCAGTTGTTTAGTTTAGAGGTAGCAGATGATAGATACTTTCAGGGATTTTAATTTGTAGCCACCTTTGCTTGTGTGTAACCCTTTATTAGAATATAAGCCATTCCAAATCCTGTGTCCAGTTTTTCTTGTTTTTCTGAGTAACTTAAAATGACAGATCTCTTGTGTGTTAATTGTCATATATTCACTATTACATTATATTCATATTATTACCTGATGTTCTTTAGGACCTGCAGGTTATCTTTGTAAGGTGGTGCAGAGACAAGTATTGTTCTTTTTAACTGGTCATATTTACCCACAGCTTAGAAAAAAAAGTAAGAGATATTGTACATAAAGCTTTCTGGGATTGTCTGGAAGCTCAGCTAAAGGAAGATCCACCAACATATGACCATGCAATTAAACTGCTGGGAGAAATTAAAGAGGTAAGATGATGTGATATCAAGGTAAATTATTGAATTTGAGTAGCTGCATGGGTATGAATGAGCAAAAGTGGTTGAAGTTTGGCTTTTCAGAGAGGAGACTCTTGATCTTTTTCATTACTATGTCATTGTCTGCGAATGTATATAAATTGTGTAAGCCCAGAGGAGAAATTTGAATATAAAAACAAATGCAAAACTGTGTGAGATGATTAAAAGGTAAGCAATACTAGTTTCATAATTCCAAGCTTCCTCCATGTTATGACAGTGGCATTAGTTACGGAATCAGTGAGATGCCCCAACACTGGGCTAACAAAACCAAGCACAATAGTCTTAAGTATGATCTGTACCACAGAGTATTTACCACTTAGTAACTTCAGTGTCATACAGAGTGAAGTGAAACATTTGGAGTTGGTGAATGGTTAAAAAAATAAAGCAAGGAAAAAAAAAAATTCCACTTGTAAAGGGCAATTAGTTTAAATAAAAAGTGGTTCAATAACTGTTTTGATCCTTGTAGTCTTTGATATGTAGAACTAATGCACTGTTAAAAACTTTCCATTTCAGAATCTCCTGTCGTTCTTGTTGCCTGGTCATACCAGACTGAGAAGCCAGATTACAGAAGTTCTTGATCTGGATTTGATAAAACAGGAGGCAGAGAATGGGGCCCTTGACATTTCTAAGTTGGTTGAATTTGTCATTGGGATGATGGGGACTCTCTGTGCTCCAGCTCGAGATGAAGAAATTAAGAAACTGAAAGATATTCATGAAATAGTTCCTCTGTTCAGGTACTGAAATGGTATTTTTTAGTCATGTTGAGAGTCCCTTAACCTGCAAATCTTTGTAGAAGGAAAGAGTGATAGGGAAAGGGATATAGTTGTGGGTATGAAGGGGAGAGATGCTCCAGGGGTCTTTAACAAGGACTGCCTTTTGTTCTGGTTATTTGTCTAGCTCCTGCATGTCACTGAAGGACATTTTCTTAAATGCCAAATGTACATAAGCCTTAAGATAAGCCTTCAGATGGTCAGTTTGTATCAGAATTTAATATTGACAGCAGAAGGGGAAAAACAGCGAGCAAGAGCACAAGAAAAAGGTGTTACTGTTCTCCAACCAGTTCATCCTTTCCCCCTCAGTGTGAGCTCTCTTCACCTACCATCCCACCCCCTCTATAGTCTAAACCGAGTGTACATAGCACATCTGGGGGCATGGAGGCTTCTGCTTTGTCAGCTGAACACCTCAAGTTCTCAATAGTTAGAAGAAATTTCGTTAACCTTGTTGGTTTCTAATTTGATAAGCTGCCCAGAGTTCAGGATTAACTTGGCAGAAGTATTGGCAGGAAGAATTAGGTTGCTTTGAAATGAAGGTGCTTTTCTTTGGGTTGTTTGTTTGTTTTGTTTTTCCTTTTCTTTTTTTCTCCTTGGGTCTGATGATTCCCTTCCCACTGAGGTTAGCTTTGTAGGCTGCCAACAGAGATAGTATGCAAGCTGGGAAACCCGGATGTCTTTTTATGTATTCAACATACAATATTGCCCATCCTGGGAAATATAATCTACAGAGCTAGTAAAGTTAATTCCATAGAGGCTTTTTTACAGGAGAGCAAGATTTATTTCCTACTTGGAAGAGGCACATGCATGCATGTACATGCTTGCTCAAGCTTTGTCTCTGTCTCATGCTCTTAAATTGTTAAGCACCCTTTTAAAGTTTCCCATGCATGTTTTTGCTCTTTCCTTAGACAATCTGTAATAAATTTTGTAAATAGTACCTCTTCAACATCTGCAGCCTTGAATAACTTTTTCTGTTTGTTTGTTTAGAGCTATTTTCTCTGTGTTAGACCTAATGAAAATGGATATGGCAAACTTCGCTGTCAGTAGTATTAGGCCAAAATTAATGCAGCAGTCTGCTGAATATGAAAGAAAGAAGTTTCAGGAGTTTCTTGAGAAACATCCAAGTATGACTTTGTTCCTTTCTTTCTTCCCCTCTGACCTCCCAGTAAACTGCGTGTCTCTGCCTGTAGATCATGAACAGAAATCAGATTCTTTTATAAGTTCTAGAATTCGTATGGTAAATGGCAACTTGTGCCCCAGTACTCTGGTTTGAAAAAATCTGCTGGCACAACAGTTCTGCACTTAGTACTGGAGTTTAGTTTCATTTCAGTACAGTGTAGGGCATAATTACCTAGCATCATCTCACCTCCAATTTCCTGTAGCTGTGTGGTTTTAATTTTGGTTTAGATGTTCTGCTTAATGCAAAAAATGAAATGCATGTCAATAACTGATATCATGGGTGTTAGTAATAGCAACTAATGGGATTATTTGGAAATTATTGGTGGAAAAACCTAACTTTGAAAGGGAATTCTCTTAACAAGATTTTTTTTTCCCTCTGCTCTTCCAGATTCTTTAGACCTTGTCACAAGGTGGTTGCAAGAAGCAGCAGATGATCTTGCAAAGCTGAGATGTAAAATGTTGCCTCCCCACTGTAGTGGCGATGGTGCCACCGGTGGAGCTTCCTCCTTGTGCTCCACTGCTGTCCAGAATCAGGCCTATCTGAAGCTCCTTAAGTGGGATCATGTAAACAGGCCTTTTCCAGAAGTAGGTATTTAACAGAAAAAACTTATTTTATTTTGTATTTCTGGGATATTACAGAAGCCGTTTGGATTTGTAGTCTTGAAACAAGTGCAATACTAAAACGTTTATCTCTTGATGGAGAGCTCTTGTAACTCTTAGGTGTTCTTCAGTACCGAATCTTACTTAGTTGGAAAAGAGGAGTTAATTCTTTTCATTTTGTTCCTGACACTCGCCTGCTGAGCACGTGTTGCTCTTGTCCATGTCTTTGTCTTATTTTGGCTGCTGTGAATGGGGAGGCAGCCCAGCGTCCCTTCGCAGCCCAGCACACTGACTTTATCCTGTGCTGCTTTCCTCATTCTTTGCAGACAGTGCTAATGGACCAGACCCGCTTTCAGGAAATACAGCTGGAGCTGGAGCAACTCCTCTTGATCGGGACAGTCCTTCTGGTCACGTTCAGCGCAGCAGGCTCGGCACTCGTTGATGTGCCTGGGTTTGCTGAAAAAATCAAAACCATTGTCAAGGTGCTGCTGTCAGGGATGCATCTTCCGTGAGTATTGAACGGTCCTGGTCACACAGCGGCGGGTGGAGTTCGGTTTTCCCCCCAGTAAATGATCAGTTTAAGCCTCTCTCTGCCTGTGGACCACAGAATATGTAGAGGAAGTGATGAGGGTGTTTTGTGAGCCCAGGCTGACAATTTTTATTCAGCTTACTCAGACAGAACTGTCTTTTCTTGTTATTTTTGGACATGCACATGCTCCTTTTCTCAGAGTGTGTTTTTCAAGATGCCTGGTTGGGGCAGGAGAGTGGCAGCAGCTCAGTTTGGGGCAGGCTCCCTTGCGGATCTCCGTGTGGTCGGGTGAGCTGCTCGCAGATTTAGAGGGACTGCTGTGCACGTTGTGGCCTGGGAACTGTTTTATGCATTAGTCAGAGCTGTCTGTATAGAGAGAAAAGTCAGCTCTTACTTGTATGGATTGCTCAGGCTGGAAATCTTTAATACTTATATGTATCAAAAAAACAGGAGCATAGCATTATTCTTTATAGTTCTGACTTAATCTGGATTACACTTCTTCCATTACACATTTGATAAATAAAGCACCTAGAAGTGGAGAGTTAAAAGGTGGGAAAAAAGGGAATAACTAAACTAACTATCTAATGCTCTACCCCTCCTTCTCTAGCTCCTTTAACCTGAAGGAATCTTTGGCTACCATCGGTGAAAAGGTGTGTGCTGAAGTTAACAGCTGCCTTTCCCAGCATGGCTTTACCCCCTTCTCAGCTGAGAGAGAGACGGTGCTTAAAGGACAAATCCAGGCGGTGGCCAGCCCAGATAACACCATCTGCAGGCTAATAGGTATGCTTGGACAAAAACACCCTCTTCTCACGCCACCACTCCTCTGTCTTTGTAAAACTGTTGGTGGCGTGTTATGCATGCTTTCTCATTTAATCTGTTCCAGATACTTGTTTACTATGACCAGGCTGTCGGTATTTTACATGAGATTACATGATTTCTAATTGACTATTCCTTTTGAAAACAAACCGAAACCCTTGGTCCAATTTTTCCAGATTCTCGAATTCAAAAGTTTCTGGAGAATTATCTTGCATCTAGTCACCAGAAATCATTACCTGCTATTCCTGGAGGATTAGGCCCTATTCAAAGAGAGCTGGAAGAGATTGCTGTCAAGTATGTTCGTCTTGTCAACTACAACAAAATGGTCTTCAGCCCTTACTATGATGCAGTCCTGGGCAAAATACTGACTAAGGAAGAATCTCAACTTGTAGGGAAGTCAGAAGAATCGTAAAACCAGTTTGTATGCTACCAATACGGTATTGTCAGCTATTTTTAAAAAAAATTGCACCAATATTTGTCTAGGAAAACAGCTTTCTGTGTAAATACTGGTTCCTTTTAATTCACTAGTGATGATTGATATGGAAAATACTTGAGATGCAAAAGGGATTCTGAAGTAAATGATGAGAGATGCATTTTTAATGTAAGTATGCAACCTGGGGTGGGGGGGTGTCTTGGTAGTTTTCTGGCTGCAATTTTTAGATTTTTGAGATGGTGCTAGGTGGGACAAGTTTAAGAACCAAACTTTGTATTTAAGTGGCTCTTTTGGGGCATTTTACTCTAATTTACCGTGAATTTAGTTTAATTAATCCAGAGGAGATTAGCAAAGGTCCTTCCCAGAAGGGATGATTTGGCTTTAAAAAAAAAAAAAATCTTACTTTAAAGACTTAAGAAGAAAGTTAAAATTCTAGACAAGAGGAACTTTAACAGGCAAAAAAACAAAGCCAAACAGCACTTTATTGTAACATTATGGTTAGTACGGTAGGCTACTAGGTTTTTCTGCATTTTACTGCATTTTAATGGCATTTTTTTGCTGTTTACCTGCAGATGTTACAAACACATAATATATTTTTGTAGCAAATTTTCTGGTTATTGGGTAACTGTCCTCTGCTATGTACAGTACTTACAAAGGTGGCAATCTTATAGATTGCAGCTGTATTTATCTCTTGTAAAGACTTCAGAAGGGCAGAGCTAAAATGTTTTGATAAAAGTGGCATTTCTTACCTTTTTTTTGCTAGTTACTCCTTTTTATGCGAAATACTAATTTTAAAGGAAACCTTTGTCATTTTCAGAAGGTGGATTTAAAGTGTGTGAAACTTTAGGCTGAAAATTTTACTTGTTTTTTTTACAACTGGAGATGGTTGCATATTCAATCATGTCTTCAAAAATATCCAGGAAGTGCAGAGCACTGTCGGAAGTATAAGCGATTTTAATGTACGTAGAGGCAAATGATTTAATGTCAGTTTGAATACACAGGGAATATTTTCAGTAGAAGATTTTTTTTCACTTTGTAGAGGTGTTCCTGAAATGTAAAATATTTGTAGGTCTTGAATTTAATTAGCTACGTCATATAGATGAGTGTTGACGGAAGAGCTCAATGATCTTACAGCCTTATTGCAATTTCAAACTCAGCTAGGAGGTAAGTACATTTGAAATTTTCCTCTAGTTGAGCACCATGCTGTATTACAGTAATCAAAATTTGATGATTTTATGAAAGCAACGTTCATAGCTATAAACAGTAAGTGTCCCATGTACGAGACTATCCAAAATAGAATGTGTTGTGGTCTATTAAAAAAAAACCAAACAACAAGTTATGTAAAATAAGTGAAGGGCCCTTTTATTGCTAACATCCAGGTTCATTTTATTAATCAACTAGTCAGCTGAAATAATAGAACTTCTAGAAGGAGGCCCTTGATTATGAATCAGTGTTAGCGCTTCCCTTTCCACTTTTCCTTTAAACGTCAGCATGGATCAAGATGCCCTGAGTTTGGAGGAAGGTGGAATGAGTAAAAGCTTTCATTCTGTATTAGCCTATGCAACTATAAAACAGATCTTCTCTCATTCATTTTTTTGCTTCCCCAAGCGAGAGAAAAAAAAACAAAGAACCACCACAAAACCCTGTTAAGGGATCACCAGCTCAGACAAGTGATTTTGCTCCTGGCTAAACGTACTCTGATAGTAAACTGGATGCCTGTTTCTGAATCTTTCTTTGATAACTCAAAACCGACTAGGTTGGTTAGTCAGATAACAAAGTTCCGAGTAGGTTTTTGCTGTGGTCTGTTTCATTGCTTGAATCAGCAAAGGGTACAACGGAGGTCTTCAAAATTGCTGCATCTGCTTACTGGACTTTGTTCTTAGTGCAGGATCCACCTCAAAACACAGCCTCTAGCTCTGCAGCTCCAAAAAATTAAGGCCGTAGTCTGCGTAACAAAAGCGCTACCAGAAACATTATTGCTAGAGATAGACATAAAAAAATAAATAACCGAGACAAATCTGTTTTCGTTTTTGTTAAATGAGAGTTGCAGAAAATAAATTGCTGCTGTTATTTTATATCTTAGTATTGCCTAGAAGCTGCCTTTAAAGGCCCCTGTGAATTTTGTGTACTACAAAAATTTAGAAGCTGTAGGGGATGATCTCAAGGATGTGGGGAGGAAGATCCTCAAGGTCAATGACACGTTAAAATCTACAGTATGCATAGAAACCGCTTTGGAAGTTCATATAGTGTTTTTGTTAGCTTGTTTGAAAATAACAGGTTAAACTGTGTAGCTGATATATTGACATTTAGCTTTGTACTTTAAGTGGAAGACCAGTGCAGTGATCCAGGAACAGACTGTGTTAGCTGGTGCTCCTGGACAATCCACAGTAGAAATATGTACCGAGTTTGTCTTACGATGCTGTCTTCTTTAAACAGTCATGGAATTAAAAGCAAAAGTATACCGTATCCTCTAGAAAAAATGGAAAAAAAAAAGCTAATTCTAATATGTATGCTCTGATCAATTTCCTGCGATGGTCTCTATTAACATTGCTTTTGAAGTGGCTGAGTAATATTTAAGAAGTAACTTGTCGTGTTTGAATAAAACCAGAATGAGGCATGATGTTATGGATATCCTTTTATTTTAAAGGAATGTTTTCTTCCATTTTCAACTACAAAACAGATTTCATACATTCTGCCATAAATAAAAACGAACAGTAAGGCAGGACACTACATGAACAAACTGAGAACAACTGTTTTCCAGAAAATGTGAATTAAAAATGCTTCACAAGTATAAGCCATCCAGTTTTTAAAATAAAACTGTTGAAAACCCACAAGATTTCAAGTGGTAGATGTGAACACCCTTGAAGAAAAAAATGCAAGTTTTGCCATTTTGCACTTTTGGTTTTGCAAACCTAGTTTTGTTCAGAGCACGTTCTAAGGTTGTTCTGGCTGTTTTCGGATCAAGAACCATATGGGAGAAGAGGCACCACAGTAACAAAACCATTTTCAAGATTTTTTTGTTTGTTTGTTTGCAGCTGTCCCTTTTAAATGTTTGACTTTTAAGAGACTGACGGACTCAATGAAAGTCTTTGTCTGTCACAGCAGAACTCCAGACTTGTTTCACCGGATTCGCTTTTGCTGTCGTGCTCTGTAAATGTCGTGTACAGGGGGAACCACAGACCCTTTCTCCTCGTCGTCGTCAGAATCCTCGTGTGGTCTCTTAACAGCCTTATTGAGCATTGCGTTGTTTTCCACAGGTCCGTTGCCTTCCACAGCTATTTCAGGTAGGCCTCCGGTGATTATCCGTACGGCTTCATCGACAGCTTTAGACAGAGAAAAAAGTTCATTTCATTTGTGAAACGGAATTCTGTGATCAGAAATAAGTATGCAAACAGGGACACCACGATAGGGACATTCTGGAGATCTCTGGAATGAGACCTTTCCCTACCCTCTTCTCCTACAAAGGTTAAGAATTAAGGCTCGACTGTCTAAAACTGAGCTACGGCAAACACTAATTATAAAGTAAAAGCTGCTGCTTCAGCTTGAGACCTCCCTTGAGACAAGTATTGAGGTCATTTGCAAGCTTAATAAAACAGGAAAGCCTACTGGGGAAACTAGAATTAGTTCATGATTCATCAGAAAGTATGCATAGCAAGTTAGTCTCTGCTTATCAACAGAGAAAGCTTCAAAAATGCCATGTATAATTTAAATAGATGTTTTCACCCAAAGAAATTAAATCCTAGGTTGCTTTCTCTCTGATCGTTTGCTCCTTAAATGAACAGAGGGGGTGAAAAGGAGCATATTATCATCTGCCATACTTTACGTGAAGCCTGGAGTATGGATCTGCCCTAGTTTTATAGTTCAGAACTCTCCCTCCTTTGCAGGAGCTCAGAAAACACTGCTCTTGAATTCTTCACAAGCACCGCCACGTGTCATTTAGTGTTACAGTGCTGCTAGAAAGAATGCCTTGCTGCTTTTAAAGCCTATTCTGAAAATCTTTAATTTCTTTCTTTTAATGGTTATCACCAAAATATCATTCAAGTAGCAGCTGATGATTTTCAGCTTCTTTTTGACTTGTGGATCTCCCCCCAGTTAAACGTACAAACATCTCTATAGAGACTCCAACCTACAAATGTAGCCAATTCAGCACTGTACTCTTAAATATTAATTATTCATCTGTAAGCAAGGTCTGGCTTTTAGACAGCAATATCCATATGTAAAACAAAACCACAGGCAGCGCCATCACAGACTCCAGAGCAAACAAGTAACTTACTGTCTGGCAGTTTGCATCTTCTGAATATCTCCATGAGCTCATCCACTTGAACAAAGGGACCCTGATTTGTTACCAAAAAAAAAAGTTTAAAGGTTATTTTCAATAGAATGATACACTCCAAGGTTCTGTCAAAACAGAATCTCTTCTGCAACTTTTTTAAAGAATTCAGAATTCATTAAAACAAACCTGAAAACAAACAGGAGGTGGCAGGAGCTTCATGAGAACTACAGCTGCTGGTGGAACAGGAAATACACCACCTGGGACAGGATGTAAACCTGGAGCTGCAGGAAGAAAAACTCTGTGAAGCCAGAGCAGGACAGCTAGACTTGAATTGCTTTTGCAGCATCGTTATTTAACACAAATAATTACTACCCTCTCACTTTTGCCTCTACTAATTACATATTGTTTAGTCGGTGATCTGAAGTCCATGAGCAGTGTGTATACCAATTACCATTGACCAGACCCCAAACTACTTGTACTTATTTCCATGTGACCTTAATATTAGGTAAAATATATATATGCCTTTAGCAATTCAATTAAATAACAGCTTAAAATGTAAGTACATGTTTAGATGACTGAAGGCAAGGAACATCTCAGTGATTAGGTTTGCTAAACACACAAATTCATAACTTGCCACCAGGCGAAACACAACCACTTCCAACTGAACATCTGACTTACGTGCCAAGTGTCTTGGCTGAAATGGAATCATTTGCTGAGTGTCCGGTTTTGGGTATTCGGGTTTTCTGTCTACTTCATCCTTGAGAACAGGCACGATGGAAGGAGCGACCACCGGGTCGGGAATTATGGCTGCCAGCTTGGCACGGGAGACGTCCTGCGAAAGGCAGGGGGAGAGCTCTGAGCGTTGCTTAAATGACAGAACAAAACAACTCCAGACCAGCCGCTTACACCCCCTTCGTCATCATTACAATTTCAGATGTCCTCTCACAAGACCATCTGGGCAAAACTCGCATGTTTTCATCAACCATTTAGTCCTATGGTGACCCAGCTGGGAGTGCAAACACTTGTTTTTGTTACCGGATGGGACCGTATCTGTCATTTTGGAGAGGTTACTTTTCTTAGGTTAAAAAGATTTAGGCGAACAGGTGCAGAGCACTAGGCCTTCACAACTATCATTTCTCCCTCATTTCATTCCCTACATTGCTTTAGCTGGAAAAGAAACAAAGCATAAGGCAGTCAGCGGGCCTGCAAAGCGTCTGTTCAAATAGCATTTTATATTCTGGCATGTTGCAAGCAACAGAAATCAGCCCCGGGTAGGTCCACACCACCTCGCATGCGTTTGTCAAGATGTGCTCTCCTGAAAGCACACCCCTAACTTCAAAATAACTTTGTCCCAATTGTGTTATTCAGGCTCAAAGTGACTCCCATTTCCATTGATCAGATTACTTTACAACTGTGTGAAGACCAACAATTCAGCTGCTTTGCTAACTTTGATGACGTCTGTATTTTTCAAAAATTCCTTTTCTGTGGAAGAAATAAATGGAAGCTGAGGAACTATTTTTGAGACATGAAGGCTCTCTTCCTGTTCATGTGAATGGAAAAGAGCAGTTCCTCCAGCAGAGCTGTTTCTGCTTCTTTGGCAGCCTATTTTATATCATGCTTTTAAAAAAAAAAAAAAAAAAAAAAAAAAAAAAATCAACATTATATTCTAATGTTTTTCCTAACTGTTACGGCCTTCCACATGACTAGAAGAGTAGTTATATATCTGGTCAGAAACAAGATGGGAGACCACTAGATACAGGTGTTTGGCCTAGACTTTAAATTCTGAGTAGCAGCAGCAGCAAAGGACTTGAGCCATAACTGAGTGAAGAAAAGCAGGCAGCCACCGAGCTCGATGGATAATTCTCCTCAGGTATCTGCAGCAGTCACTGGGGCGGCACCGTGCCTGTTACGGTTCTCACTGCAGAGAGCTGGGTTTTGCCAGCTGCCGCGGGAGGGCAGCCAGCCATGGTTCATACAGATGACCTCACTCTGCAAACTTCCGAAAGGATTTCAGGTGTTGGAGGAGCTCGGGTTTAAGTCTGAAGCAGAGGCCTGCAGCTGAGTGGTGGGGGCATTACCACGCTGCCCTATCCACTGTAAATGGGGCCACAGGAAGTTCCACCTGTTACACCCATGGCCCTTGCTCCCTTCTGCCCTTGGCCCACAGTGCCTGGCACTTTGTTAGACAGCAAGGAGGAGGCATACCAGGACCTGTTTTACCTGCTTTTCTATCGAGGGGAAAAAAAAGTGTAAGGCAAGACCTAAATAAGGAATTGCTTCAGCTTGCTAGGACTGAAAAGAGTAACAATACAAGCGTTCTTACCCACCTACCTTGTAACCAAGGGCCTTCAGTTCGCTCGCAGAGCAAGGGTACAAATCCATGAACTTGTACCTGTCTACCAGCAGAGCTGTTTCTTTACCCTCATATTCTTCCTTGAATGCTGTAAACCGCCGTTTTTCGACTTTCAGAATACTAGCCAGATCACCGATGTTGCTTTCAAAAGCTAAAAACCGAGCCCAGATTTCCCTATAAAAGAACAGATAAATAGACAGCTGCTGAAGGAGAAAGAATTACTGAACACAACCTAATTAAAAAACACACTAGAGGAGAGATTCAAAGGAGGTGATCTGGGAACACGTGACCATTTCCATTATTTACGTCAGATGCATCTATAACATGCATTACCTTCCTCATGCCTGATGTATTTCTGTAAAAGCTTTCAGTCTAGCGGGCTGCAAAGGACTTTGTTATGGAAAGGAAAGGATCGCTGGTGTAAATGACTTCAGCATTTGAGGTAAGCTTTTATCATCAATGTAAGGTGCACAAATAGACTTTACTCATCCCGCTACACAGAATTTCACTCTGATCCTGATATCTGAAGGACTTTTTAACACAGGATATTATTTAGTTCACGTCCACAGACCAGCAGACTCTAGCAGGCAAGAGCAATACCCTATGACTGCAGCACTTCAGAATGTTACACAGCCCACAATATAGAGAGTTACTGCTCATTTCTCGGTGGAATATATAACGTAAGCAGCATCTGACCATATTTCTGGACTCAACTTTAATTTTTGCTTTGGAGTTCACCTTTTAACAAAATTCAGCTTTTAAATTCTTGGGTTTTCTCACTTTTAAAATGGACATTAAAATATTCCTCATGAAAGATCAGAACAACGGTGCAGAATGAATGTGCACACCAGCACGTTGTTTAATTTCTTGGTTCTGATGTCTGTGTCTACCAGAATAATAATAATGGTGAACACTTGGACTGCAGAGGGTTTGGTAAGCATTTTTTCAGAGAAATAAAGAGTAATAATGAAAATGTGACTGAGTGGTTAATCCAAATTTTTCCTGGTTCTTTCCCTATTTTATTTTCAGTTGGTTGGGAGTTGTCCAGCATTCTCCTCCCTTTCTCTAACATAATGCTCCTGATAGATGTGCTCAGCTCCCTCTCCCCACCTAACGCATCTATCTGGTGAGAGATACACGGCATTAGCTACACCAGCTGCTCAGTCCGTGGAATCCTCACTGCACAGGAGGATTCTCTGCTCTGTCCCCAACAATCCTGCGTCAGTGAGGTTCTAAAGTCAATAAATTAATGAACGTCACTGCAAGTGGGATAGAGACTTTCACAAATCTGTCACAGTTGCTATTTTAGACAGCATGAAGTAGGGAAGGAACATCTGTACCTAGTTTTGTCCTGCTGTTCGTTTTTCTAATTTCTCTGGGATGTTTGTAGTTGAAAGGGGTTAATGTGTCTTTTTTAGTGTAGTGAAACTGCTTTTGCAGACGTACCCAGATTTCTCAGGTGGAAGGCTCCCTGAAGTTAAAACACGTTCAAACAAAACTCTTGTATTATTGTCCTCTTTAAAAATAGAAAGAAAAAAGAAAAAAAAAATCACACTGAGTAAAATATATTAAAAACAATTTAAAATCATGTCCATTCAAAGAAATGTGTACATTGAATTAAATACAAGGCTGACATTCCAAAACCTGTAGTTGAATTTCAATAAGTAGAAAAACCGAATGCCTACCTAAAACGTTACCAATGTTAAATTCTACTGTGAATTTGTTATTTGAAAGTCTAATTTCGTTGATGGCAACAAACCAATCCGAATACAGGTTCTTTCACAACAGCACAGCTATCGCTTGGCATCTCTTCAGGATCGCTGCTTTCTTCTGTTTTCTTTAATTATCACAATGGATTATGTTGGTAATTTCAAATTTGGCCTTTCAATTCATGACTTCCCTTTTAAATTAAGGCAATATTAATACACTTGTATATTCATCAGAAGTCCTCCCCAAATTATTAGACCTGGTTCCCAGTGAGCACTCAGGCTTTGTACATTGCCAGCTGGGGGAATGGAGTGGTTGGTGGGTTTGTTCTTAAAGCTGCTAGTTTCTGCCCTGCCTCTCTCGCTGTGTATTTTACTGTATCTTACATTTACAGACGTTCAGAGATCAATTTTCTTGGGTTTAGTAAAGTCTGCTGGGTTGCTAAGACAGAGCAATACCCTGGCAAGTTTTAAGATTTTTTTTCCCGATGGCAATCTACAGAAAGGCATTACAAATATTCACGTGGACCTAAAATAATTTCTTGCAAAATTAAATATACTTTAACTTGAAAAAAAATCTGTTTACAGCTCACAGGAGAAAAAAAGCTCTAAATCTTACTCAAACTTTCAGAGCCTGGGGAAAAAAAATAAGAAAGGTATTGTAGCCTGACAGGAGAAATTCATGTGCCTGGTGGCTACAGAAGGCCATGGGAGGTTCAGCAGATCCAGCAGCACAGCGGCGTGGAGGCTGCCTCACAAAACCGAGCTAGGACTTCCTAATAAAAACCAGATTGTGTTACACTTCTGTGTCGTTACGCTACAAATACTAAGCTAGGGTACTGAAGGTGTGAGGAAATACCTGAAGAAATCTAATGAGTAGCTGGCAGGCAGGACTGCGCAGAGGAAGAGCTGGGCTGAACCTCTCCTCTACCTCCCGTGAAACACGGACCCGGGCGGTTCCACACAAGGTCCCAGCCCCTGCTCCCCACAGCAGCTCAGGTGTCTTTTCAGACATTCTCTCCCGCTCCTGGGAGACCTGCCCCGGCCACCCCACCAGCACCTCCTGCCGGGGGCTCCCCGGGGCCCTGTCCCCCAGGGCTGGCACCTGCCCGGCCCTGCCCTTTGCATCACAAACTGGCAAATATTCACAATCCTGCTTTTATATCTCACTCATCTCATCCACCCGGGGAGAATGAGTTTAGAATAATTCTAGAAGGGAACAACTGATCTATCACTCCTCTCATGCTGATTTCACCTCCTATAGATTTAGATCTCCCAGTGTACTTCCCACTTTTCACAACAGATGCTGTAAAGCTGCTGCAATGCAAGCGAGTTACAATTTTGAAAGTTCGCTCTCCTCCATTCAGAAGGATCAAGATCTACTGTTACTGTACTTCTGGAACTTCAGTAAGGACAGACCAGCAAGTTTTGTTTTCAAATTAATTGCTGAGTTTCATGGAGAGGTTTCATTGCTCTTCAAGAAGAATTAGAACTAAAATACAAGGAACTTGACCTGAACCTAAACTCACAGAGAAGTGAGTTTAGATTCAGGTTAATGAGTGCTTCATTAGACCTCTCAAAGCTTAGAGCTTACCATTAAGGTGAGAAAGGTAGTCGATATATGCCAGTACATATTCTGGAATGTCCCCATATTTTTTCAGCCCTAGCTCAAAAATCTTAAAGGCCACAGATTTATCCTGCAAACATTAAAAAAAAAAAAAAAAGTTATTACCTTCAGTGAGCTACACACCCTCCTGACACTACTTGAATATCAAATTGAGCATCTGCAATTACCTTACTACAATAATACTCCATTAAAGCTGCTGTAACATAGACGTGATGGCGGGTCCGGGCATCCTCTCTCGCTTTCTTAAATATCATTCTTCCAGATTTTATGCCTTCTGCTCGCCTTGCAAATTTCATATATTGGATATAAACCTAAGGTGCATATTAATATTTATATTGTACCAGTGCTAACAAAAAAATACTAGAATGTAGTAAAGTCTTTTTCGCTATATTTGAAATAATCTCTACTGACAAAATACAGCTAATAATGCATAACAGAAACAACACTGTGCTGTGCCTCTGTGTTTTGCTATAAATACCAAGTCATAGCTTTTAATATACTTTTTTAAAAACAATGGAATATACCTAAGAGTGATCCCCTGAAACGATGATCCCCTGTACATTATACAATCCAAGATACAAATCATCCTGTCTGCAAATATTTCTGCTGATCAAGGAAATAACGAATGCGCTATTTAGTTCGGTGGCAAATTCGTGTTTGGGATTTAACTTTCCTCCACTCTCAATTAGATCACAAAGAACAGCATTCCTCCAATAGGAGTGACTGGTACATGGTTCCTCAGAAAATACGTATTTAGGAAGCATTATGATCTGTGTTTAATGTGTAGAACACGTCAGTAAATGGATACCTTTCCTCTGACACTGACCTGTTGTTTAATTTTAGACCTAAGCCCTTCTTTTTCCTTCTCATGCTTTGTTGGGTCTATTTATAAACCAAAACTTTTTGAGGGCAGGTTCCTGTCTCACACCATTTGTTCAGCACTAGCACAGCTGGCGCTAGAGACGACCTTGTTTACTATATAACTTAAGCAGATGTGCAGCAATACTCTTTGATAATGATATGGTGAATTACAAATTTATTTGCAAACTACACGTACGCAGCATGGTGCATTTAGATGTAGGGAGAGCAATAAGCAAAGGCAATGTGCTTTTAACCAGTTAAGGGGAGGCAAAGTGAAATTTTAGTGGAACCAACAAAACATACACAAATTCTTACGAGCTGCATCATGAAATTTTTTATATCTTATATCTTCATTGCTTGTTTTAAGAGATTCTCCAAAAGAGACAGGAGAAAAGTGCACGACTTAGTGTATCTAAGTGGATTAAAGGCTGCAATTACCAACCTTGCTGAAATTTTAATCTAATTGTCATCTCAGTACTTCGCCTGCTCCATCATCCTTGTGACCCAATGAACTCCTCTAAGTACTTTGCCATTCTTTGCATGCACTCAGGTGACTGTCCATGCAAATGGGGAAAAACTCAATACTAAGGATCATCTTACCAGAGTGGGATCAATGTCTTCAATGGCCAGGAGTCGGTTATATATGCTGTGTACTTTCTCATACTTCATTCGACTCTAAGTAAATAAGAAGGAAATGCAGACTGCTTAGTAATATGGTTACAAATGACCCACGAGAATGCAAAAATCAATCTGAAGAAAAAGCTAAAATTTTTCCGTTTCCTCTTTTCCCCTAGTTGAACACTAGGTATGCCAGTCCCTTTTACTCAGATGCATTTTCTGTCTTGTGCAGTCATTTCTTTACTTCCCACATTAATTTCTCACTAGTGCTTACTTCCATGCTTTTCAAGAGTCTCTGAAGTCTTTTTCTAATTCGGTAATACTGCAGTGCAAGCGCCACTGTAGGTGTTTGGGATAAGAAGACTGTTTCCTTTACCTCTGTCTAAAAGGAATGTGCAGACAGCAAGGAAAACCACCTTCTTGACTCTCTAACCTACACACTTCATTCTGTTCACCACCAGCTGCAGCCCTCCAAGTTGTATTGTACATCCTTAAAAACCTCTAGATATCTGGTATGCTTAGGATGCAAGAGGCTGCACTGAAAGCCAAGGCAGGATTTTTCTTTTAAGGGCAAAGGGGGTTGGTTTGTTTGTTTGTTTTTTTCTGTTATCCTCAGGATCTTCCTGCAAAGACTCTTCCATGTTGTGGTAAGTGGGCAAAGTACATCCCGCAGAGGACTCCATAGTCTTCATCTGATCACTGGCCTTATTCCTGATGGTTCATGTGCAAAACCAACCCTTGCTGGGGCATTATTCGTTATGGAGTGCAGTAAAGTGGTAGCTTGGGTGAAGAGATTTCTCAAGAAAGCTGCAGTACAGGGTGCCTCCCATCTTCTGTCACAGCCACGCAAACACAAACATTAAACCCCCAAGAAATCAGATAGCAAAGGTGTTCTTTGTTCCCATTTTAAAAGTGAAGAAGCTGATGCTCCAGTAAATGTCAATCTATCCAATCTATCAGCCTTTCAATTTCACAGTAATTTGAAAAATATAGCCAATATTTATGTGGAAAGACAAAACATTTGTAATTCATACTATAGGACTTTCCTCTCTATTATATTAGCTCAGGAACACTGAATGAGGTTAAGGCTAGAAGAATCAGTAAATCAATTCTATAGAATTTTGTGTATTCAGTATGTTTCAAATAAATGACATTGTTGACAAGAGACGCCTTTGCATTTTAACATCAGTATATCACTATTTTTGCTCACCTCTTCATAATCTGCATATGCAAAATAAAGAAGCATATTCTTCTTTAATAAAGTGCTGATCGCTCTTTCATAAATATTAGCAGCCTCATCACTGAAAAGTTTAGCATTGTTCATGTCCTGTTATAAAATAAGTATGACAATATAATTGTTCAGCATCTATTGACAAGGAAGGCCCATCTAGGGAATATCTTTTGTGTGTGAGAAGTCCCAGTGAACTTCCATGCAGCGCCCCAGTGAAAAGATAATGATTTCCCCAGTCCTCAAGGAATCACAAAACCAGGACAAAACACCACCACCACCACCCCCAACCTAAAACTGGCCAACACTGAAATGGTTTTTTTATAATTCTTACCTCAAATGCAAATATTTTTATTTCTTAAAATAGTCCCGATTTTAAAATTCTGGACATGACACAACTTATGGTGCTAAAATTTTTCATATTCCCCTCCATGGTTCTTAATTATTTGAGGAAAAATTAACAGTACATCATGTTAAAACAATGAAATGAAAGCAAGCTAATGGCAATCTGCTTACCCCTTTCTCAGCTAGCAGTTTACTGGATTGCTCAAGATACTGTGCAGCTTCATACCAGATATCTGGGTGATGTCCCAGAACCAAAAGGCATTGCTCATAGGCAAACATAACTGCGGGGGAAAAAAAGTAAGAAATACTTTGTGTATGTGATTGTAGCAATGGTACCATCTTGCACAATGGAAGAATGAAATACAAAATCCAGCAAATACATCAGACAATATTAACACTAATTGGCTTTGAATACAATGATCACAACTGCCGTTCTTTTATATTGCCAGGAACTTGATGAATCATAACCAGCAGCTAAAACCTGCCTCCTCCAGGGGAAGCCGCAGAACTCATTCAAGAGCTTCAGCCATAAAACCAGGCTGTGATCCACAGCTTCCTGACCCCCAGTGAACATTCAGTGGCACACAACTACAGCACTGCCCCCCAAAATCCATGTATTACTTTCAGCTTGGCATGAGCAAAAACTAAAGAATAGTTTAAAAAAAAAAACACAACACACACCCACACGATTCAAGAAACTCAATCAAATTCCGCTCCAGCACAATCCCTGAACTCTAAATCACATCATTACTTACGCTGGAGGTCATTAATAGAGCTAAGAAATACAATTCTACATGTCCCAGCGCAATAGCTAATTACCTCTTTTTGTTATGAGAGTTTGATCTTCTGTACGCAGAGGATTGCTCTTTTCCCACTGGATGTATTTCTTCCACATGTCTACCTGCTGAGCCTCTTGGGGGGTGTTTTGTGGGGGGACAGAGGGAGCGTTGCGGTCCAGACCTTTCATCACTGTCTCGTATTCCTGAAAGGGAAGCAAGGTTTTGAACAGCACATTTAAAACACATTAAAAACTAATTTTAGGTTATGCTTTCTAAAACAAGTATTTTAACATACCGAACTTATTAGTTTAATGCACACTTTTCTTTGAAAATAAGAACCAAGTTTAATGCTAGTTTGCAGAATTTAATAGAACAAAGAAAAGTCAACAGAAGGTTGTACCTTTGCTACACGCCGTGCGTTCATATAATCTCTACTCCTGTCTTCAATCATCTTCTTAGCTAAGTGAATATTGATGCCCTGGACAAGGGTGAAAAAAAGAATTGGGAATGTGCAATTTCACTTTGGAAATACCAAATCTCATTCCATACAGAGAAGAGCTTGAAAGGGGACGCCAAAGTGAGCAACAAGGATGGTTATCATAAAATACTGATCTCGAAAGGTACTGCATTTCTCCTAATAAATGCATGGGCAAGAACAACGGGCTTTACATAAACCTGCTGGGGGAGAAAGTGGACAGAATGTAGTTGTGATTTACATTTTTCCTTCTAAACTGGGGTCAGTGCCTAGTCAGAGACACAGCTCCCTGCCTTGCTGCTCGTCCTGTTCACCAGGTGAAGGCTGAGACAGCATTTGAGCAATTCACTTTTCCTGGACAAGCAGTAACAGAGATTGACCCCCAAGCTCAAAGCTCTGCCTTCTCCTCTGTTCTTGAAGTAACTGACAGCTTTTAAGAGATTACATTCAACATACACCCTGCCACATGTGTTCCTTTGTCAGCTGAGAGCCACTTGAGGCCTGTCACTGCAGAATAACATCCCTCCGGGCCTGCACACACGTGCAGAGGGCCCTGTCGTGCTGCTGAGCAAGGGCAGCAGGAGAGCTGGGGCACAGCCCACACCTCAGCATCAGCAACACGGGCCTGGTCACGGGGTCCCAGGCACGAACAAAATCTCAAAGAGGCACCCTTACGGCAGGATAACCAACCACCCTTTTGTTCACACCTGTGTCTGCGTGGATTTTGCCTGCAAGGACTCTGAGTAAGGTGGGCAGAGCTTTCAGTCCTATTCCAAACAGGCAACTGAGCTGGGTACGGGCTCACTACAGAAGCAAAGGTCCCGTCTGGACTGGTGCAGGGTGCTGCCTGGGAGCACTGTCTGGGCCAGGTAGTGTACACACCAGCAGTGCCCAGTTTAACCCAGGACCGGGCTGGGGACGCAGCAATCTTCCCCCGGGATGCGTGCCTGGCTTTGTGAGGTGCAGCTGTGTGGCTTTGTGAGCCAAAGATTGTCACTTCTCTGTCCCACTAGGGGTGTTACCACGTTTGACCATTCGTTTAATTAAAGACACTGGTGACTGACAGGTTGACATTGCTACCCTGTGGCTACCAACTGAGCTAAAGGGAAGCTTGAGAGTGTTTAACTGCAGCAAATAGCCAGTGACCTTTCGTTCTGAGACCCACACTTTTGTACTGATCTCGGTGTTGCTGGACTACTGTTGAGGGGAATCAGTTCCCTCTCAAAGAGCCCTTCTGGTGAGGAGCATTTCCTTCTCTGTGCCAGGACATCTGTAAGCAGCAGCCCCTTCCCTCGGGCCAGCCTAGCCAGAGCAGGACGTGCAGAAACCTGTGCCCGAGCAGGGCCCTGGCCCTCGGCTCCCAGCAGCTCTGAACAGCGCAGGGTACTGGTGTGTGTTGCAGGGGTCAGCCAGAGCTGCCTCAACCCAAAGGTACAGAACAAATGTAGGACAGGTTTCAGCTATCATTTTGACAAGTCTCCCTACGTATAATGGAAGTAGTAGGAACCAGCAGTGAGAGCCTTCGTTTGTTACGTGGTGACTGGTGACTGAGAAGAGGAGGTTTACAGGGAAGTTGTAGTGGGGATTTTCTATGCAGAAGGCGTGTTGCTGGGCACCTTCCCTGGTGGTCAGCAGGCTACCTGTGGCATCCCCGGGCACCGGCAGGGCCATCAGCTGTTACAGTACATGCTCGTGGCTGCAGATGCCTGGAGGTACTCCCACTGGCTAAGCACAGTGGCCCTATTAATGTTAAAAAGTTACCAAGCCTACGACTTGCATAATTAGAGCAAGGAAAGAGAAATTGTCCCTTCTTTCTGGCTCAGTGCACAGCTGACCCATAGCACCTGCAGCCCTGGGTGCAAGAGGCAAGCTAAGGGAGAGCACTGGATGAACATCCCTGCTTGAGAGTGCTGAGCACAAGGGCGCCCGCCCTCAGCTCTGCACCCTCACCTCTGCTGACTGGGGTAGGTTAACAAGCTGTTACTAAGTGTGTTTACAAATGCACCATAAAGGTGCAGCTACAAATTAGCCTGCAAGGACAATGAGTTGAGGTCACGCTTGCTGAAGACAGTGTGGTAGCAAACTCACCTGAATTGATGCTGTAATGGCTTCAGGTGAAGGATGGTGAGGAGCGTTTTATATGTACTTGAGACCGTATAACTTACACTGTGAAGGAAGTCCAAACCATCGTAGCTGAATGCCATTTCACCCTGTTCAACTATAACTGAAAGGAGGGGAGTGCCTCCTTGGGGAAGCAAGCCCTCATTGCCAGCTGGTCTGCTCTAGCTTCCATTAAATGTTCTCCATCACTGACGACAGTGATTTCTCATTCACTAGCAATTCCACTGGGCCAGCTGGGAAATGGGACAGTTAGATGTATCCTATAAAAAGTCTTTACAATAAATTTAAAAACTCACTCAGGTAGAGTTTTGCCCCGGGTCTTGGTACATACCACACACAAAATATGTTTATACTGCTGGTCATGTCTTTTATACATAATTATTTAGTGGATACAGTTTAGGCACCATACTTGATTATACTATTATTATTTCTTTTTTAATGTCACAAATTTCATGTTCTTGATTACCTCTTCGTATTTGTTATAATCTCTCCAGAGCTGCTCTATGTTTATCATTGGATTCACGCAACCACGCTGGTAAACCCTACGGACAGCTGTTATCCTCTGGTTTTCTGCATAAGATCCTACTGCTTCTCTAAATAGTGGGGAGAGAGATTAATGTCAGCTATTACAGGTTATAACTGGTATGAACATCAACATCACATTAACTGAGCTTAAAAAAAATTCTTTTGAGATACTTACACGCCTTTCAAAAAATTGATGTAATCCACCCAGATCTATGTGAGAAAAAAATATTACATATAATGAAACCAATGTTTAGTTGTACTTGTTATAAAGTTAGAAATAAAACGTGCTTTGATTAAAAAAAAAAACATACCTGGTATGACATGATTTCCATGCCAATCTTATCCAGAGCAAAATCATATGCCTGAGCCATTTTTTCTCTGAGGAAAAAAACAAACCACAAAGACCATAGAGCAAGTGTTTAGTATTTAAAAAATTCTTTATTTAAGATATTCTTTTGTGCAGCAAATTTTAACCAAACATTGAAGTACGAAAAGGGTCATTCAACAGCTGAGAGTAACAACTGGCCTTCAGATAGCTTTAAATTCTGCATTTAGGTTTTCTGTTTAAGAAAATTATTTAAATCTGCTGATGGCAGTCTAGCATACTAATGGTTCCTGTGCCCCACCTCCCCCTTAATTAAGTAGAAATCCATGTACACTATGTGAAGTTGAGAAAATATTAAACAACTACTCTTTACATTTTCTTAGCTGGCAGATGTACCTCTGGTTCCTTCTTTTTTCCCCCCCTCAGAATTCCCCAAACCTTGTTGTAATTCTCCATGAACACCAAAAGGCTGGGGAAATTAGGAGTAGCCCCCCCCCCCCGGTGGAAACTGCCCAAAGTGATTTCTTATCCCCCCAGATTCGAAGTAATTTTCCCCAAATTTAAAATGTTCACAGAATATTTCATTGGTAAAGTTTCAGTGAAAACAGCTTTTTCACTCTCCTACTTTTCTCTCAGTTTTCTTTTCTGAAACATCTTTCGGTACCTTACCAGTTCTTGACCATATCAACAAGAAAAATAGAAGAAAGTTGAATTAGATAAAAAGATAAGGGGAGGTGCTGATACTTTTTAAATTATTTCAAAACAATCTTGTAAAAATAAGTTGTTGGGTTGTTTTTGGTTTGTTTGTTTTTTTTTTCTGTTAATACATTAGTTATCTCGCCAGTTCTAATACAAAGAAATTATGGTGGACTGGGAAAGACAGAGTTTAAAGATGCTGAAATGTACTGATATTTTTTAAACTTTAAACAGGAAGAAAAAGCATTAAACGCAATCCACAGGGTTGTAAACAAATAAAATGCAGTAACTGAAAAGGGATGAACATCAATACACCCCAAAATTGCGACACTCTGATTTTTAATGCATTTTTACGCATTCTGAAACTTTAACTACTGAATTATTTACTCTTGAACTCCTGCTAGTCAAATGTAGTACCTCAGCTGGAATCAATTTTTGTGGAGACTCTAAACAGGGCACTAAGGGGGAGAACAGCAAAAGGTCCTGACTGAGGAGGAAGCGTGTTTCAGATTGGCTCAAGCATCAACCTTGTCTGCAGGGAACCGGCATGGATATGTCAGCTCCTCCCCAGCTCTTGTCTCACCTTGTTGTATGGATCCAGACCAAGGAAGCAATTTTACCCAGCAAGCTCAATTAAAGAAACTTTAAAGAAAATGTTTCCTAAATGCAGATTATGTATTATCCCCCCCCAATACTCTACCAGAAGATCCCCCGGCAGATTTGTCACCCAGGTTCCTCCCCACTCCCTAGTCAAAAACCAGTAAGAGATTCACCATAAAACTAGAGTAATTCAGAGCAACTCTTAACTTACTTGTAACTAGGTAGCTTCCCCTTGGTTTCTCGTACATAGGAAAGGTAACATTTCCATAAATCAATGTGTAAAACCTTCATAAGGCATCGCTGAAATAACTGTTTAATACATCAAGAAGACGTGATCAGGATTCCAGACACAGAAATTGGGTTTCTACTTTTAAAGCTATACAGTATCAATTAAAATACTCTTTGTAATTATGATTGAGATTTGTAAGAAAGAATAAGTTAAACTACTCATCCTTTTGACTAAAACACTTCTGTGCTATGCAAAGGAATTGGAGAGATTTAAACAGAGAAATTCCTCTGCGCACTTCACTCATCACAGTTTGGTAGCAACAACAAATTGACTTTAGTGATACTTCTTATCTTTTTGAATAATGCATTCAAACAACAGCTATGGTTCTTTTTAATCTGCTTTAGCCTAATCAGAAGATACTTGTTCTGGGTATAGAGATATATTGATAGGACTCACCTTTTCCACTTTGTCATAATTTTTTGCTTTAATCTATAGGGAAGCAGAAAAAAACAAATCACTTAAGAATATACTCCTACTATTCTAAAATTGTTTTTTCATACAGCACTATAGCATTCCAGTTTGTACTCTGGCTGCCTAAACTAATTACATTGTAACACCACATAATGCTGAAAAAATGTAATTAAGCATACAAAAATCATGTACTTTGCTTAGGTTTTTCCAAATCAGCGTTTATTTTTTTTTTATTTATCCTTCACTTCCACTAGGGCCAAAATTTAGGTATCCGTAGGCAAAGCTGCTTTTCTGTATTCTGGCTTGGACACACAGACTTAGCCTCTTATTTCAAGATACTCTGTTGTTTAAGTGCATATATTGATCCACTCAGGTACCAAAGCCTCTAGATCAGGATTTAGAGGATTAAGGGTAAAATACCATATTTACAAAACTAATAGGGTAATAATATGACATTTGAACATTTATTTCTCAAAGTACACGTTGCTATAATAAGCCGATGCCGACTAAAGGAATAATAAACCATGCAGAACCTGTTTTTTTTTAACAGGAGCTCCCAGCCCTGGTGCTCCCTTCCAGGAGGCACCCAACCACGCGCACATCTCGGCACTCGTTTCACTCAGACAGCACGCACACTGCAAGGGTAGAGGGTGAGCTTAAGTCTTGAAGTGACAGGCTGCAGACAGGGCAAAGAAAAGCACGGGGACAGATGCAGAGGGCAGACTGGCACCCTTCATGTATTTATTAGCTCTGGTTACATTAACATACTGGGCAACCTGTAGAGACATACCCTGAAGAAACAAAGAAAATGGACAAGGCTTTAGAAGATGCTTATCTGTGTTAAAATACAGAGCCTTTAGTGAAATAAGGATTTGTTCTGCTGGGTTGCATTTTCTTAAAGCATCAAAACTCCATTTTAAAGCTCATTGCTCTCTGTTTACTTAGGGGATTCACAGCTTTTATTTTGGTGTGCGACACAAGAGCAGCTCTGAAAGCCTTTTCCCCACGGAGCACGGCAGTAGGCAGCATACAGCAACCTTTAGCACCAGGTAGTAATCGTAGCAGCTTTATATCATTCTAAAGCACGAGAGAATTTTTAGCAAAAGCATTAGGAAACACCAACTCATCTGCAGGAGGCCTACAATAAACGTGTCCTGTACTACACCACGCTCTGCCTTTCCCATCCGCTGTTCCCTGAGTTTCTATGCTCCTGCAACACCCCAGCCTCCACGAGCCCTAACAGAGCATCCCCATTTCTCACTCCTGGACAAGATCATTTAAAAATGAGAGAATTCAAACAAGTGTTGCAGAAAAAAAACTTTAATAGCACACACAGACCAGACCCTTGTGTCTGTACCACTTTGGAACTGGAGCGGTATCCTGCCCAGGTTGAAAGGATTTCACAAAATCCAGGTTTGCAGAAAGTTAAGCCTAATCATGTCTTGCACATAAAATTTTCACACAGTCTTCCCACAAACTGTTCAGTCAAAAGATAGTTGACCGGAGAATAACTGATTGCAGAAACAACAAATGCTCTGAAATAATACTTCACTAAAATCAGGGATCGGCATGTCCACGCTACGGAGAAATCGTGTCACTGCTAAGCCCTGCAGTAAGACACACTGACCCAACACACCCTCAGGTACACGTACAGATCCGACTGACGCCTTCTCACAGCTTTTTGTGAGTACAGCACAATCTTTCAACCTTTAAAAAGCACTTGGAATAACTGTAGGGTTGTTCAGACAGAATTCTTCTGTGGACGCAAGTTAAGAAGTCTGACGCTTCCCTATCTCTACCTGAAGGAAAGTAAATTCTTATATTTTAAGTTTCTCCTGCTTTGTAGAGTCCAAAAAAAGCTATCTCAAATTTTTACTTCACCCTTTTTTAAGAGTAACTTTTCAGGTTCCTCAGCACCTCTTAGATTATGATGAAAAGGATTTAACTCTCACTAAAGAGCCAGAGCTCTCAGTCTGTCTCCCACACCCTGCAAACTCTTTATCCTTGGCCACCGAGTGGAAAAGAACAAATGAATCTTGGTTTGTATGTCTAGTACAGAGCACAGCTGCCTGCACCTTTTTTTTTTTTTTTTCCCCCTTGCACTTACAAGTCAAGTCTACAATAAGATGAGCAGAAACTTTTTTTAAAGAGGTGACTCACCAGGAGATAGATTTTTTTTTTTTTTGGTGAAAATTGAATAATTATTTGCCACTGACAAAAGGCATCACCTTGTAGTTATTAAAGACCAAAAAAAAAAATTTAAAAGCTCAGAATAAAATCCTGTAAGCCAGCAGGGCAAAACTGAGTGTGCCTTCCGCATTTAGCCACGTAAAGGTGTTTTGCATGTCTGCCTTGAGTTATTATGCCAGAGACAATTCCTATACACAGCTGATAGGGCTGCGAGTGCTCTCTGCCTGCTTAGCCCATCTCCCTGCCCCTTGTCACCCCCAAGCTCAGTGACAACTATTACTCAGTAGAAGTGACCTAGGCTGACCTCAGTAGTTGTACAGTGTCAGGTAAGCGCACGGTCATCCTGCTGTTAGGCAGAGCAATGTAACTAGCACCTGGCAGCACTGTCACCGAGCAACTTCAAAAGGTGGAGCACAAGCAGTACTTATCAATTATGTATGCACTTCCAATAAGCAAAGACCTTGAAAAGAGAAAAAATTTGCTAAGAAAAAAAGCTATACTGTTTATTTGCATGTTGTAGGACTTGAACAAAATACCTTCTGCATGAATTATCAGATATATGAAAAAACTGCTGACCCCATCTGGATTTCAAGTCAGTGTCCTGTATTTATTAAATCCACACAAGTGGTTTGATACTGGTATCTGAAAATTCAGAAATCTCGGTGCCAATGAAGGACAGAGGTTGGAGATTGGCAGGATTTGTTAAAAATAAAGAAAATGCAATACTGGCTAACGCTTCCTGGGTCTCTGCCAGTGGAGTTTTTATGAAGCCCCCAGAGCCAGAGGGAAGGGCAGCTCTCTCTCCTGCAGGAATTTGTGTTTCTTGGCTCGCGGCTAGCAAGCAAGTGTCCTGGCAGTCCTGACCCCCAGGGCTGGGGAAAGCCCATCACCAGAGAGGGGACACACTGCCCCCAGGACCCACCATCACACATTTCTGTTACATTTCTTGGTTTTCCTATTACAGACACAGAGACTGACAGTGATTAGATGTGGACAAGCATTAAAGGATTGATAGTAATACTGTATTTTTGTCCTTAAAAGACAAACATAACGAAGTGAACTATAGATCTTTACAGCAGATTATCCTTCAGTTTCTAACACTGCCTGTATACCTGTTCTGATTGCTTTAACTCACAGGGGCTAAAACTCCACCAGAAATCCACCACCTACAGAATGAACTTAGGCATGCTGTCGTTCTAAGGTTAAATTGGTATATATGACTATCTCCTCTCCATCCTTGAAGACTATACAAAGGCCACCTAGTCTGACCAGCTACACCTAGACACTCCTGTAGGAAAACACATCTGATCTTGCCTTCCTCTGCCTGCAACAATGAGAAATCTCACCTGTTTTGCTGACAGAGTAACTTTAACTTTGATGCTCCAATAGGAAATCTGAGTCACGACTGTTATCAGCTTTGCACAAGATGAATATATAATAACAGGGTCAAATTTCTTCCCAGAGTGCACAACATGCTTCCCTATAACAAGCTGCAGAAACATTCAAGGGCAAAGTTTAATCCATAAATTACATTGCACTTCACTTTTTAATAGACTTATTAAAAGACATGTGTCATTTATGATTATGCAAAGCAAGTGATTTTATTCATCTATAGACTTAAGCCTACTTGGAGTTGTCTGACAACACACAACGCAAGCCTAAGAAGTGTCCTAGATTTATTTTAACCTTTTCAGTACTTCTTAGTTTCAGTCAGGCTCCTAAGGAAGCTAGGTTAGTGCTAAGGATCAGCACTGCTTTTTCTGCCATCTATTTCCATATCCTAACTCCATCTTCTTTTGCAATGGTTATTTTCCAAGGAAAGAAAATTATTTTCTCAAGCAAAAAAATCTAACGTGCCCTTATCCACTGCCTTGTCTCCCACTGGTGAGGTAGACCCCCTCTTGCCCTCTCCTCTACCCACTGTCCCCAAACTGTTCTGTGTTTTCTGGAACTTTTTTTGGAAAAGGGACCTGGAGAGAAATGCTATGTGCACTGCTGGCAAACTGCACCAGCTGATGAAAACACCACAGCAGCGCTGGCATTAACTTTCTGAGAATTTAGTTCGTCGTGGCTAGTACTTTTAAAACTATTTCCTAAAATCCAGTTTCATTATAAATACTACCCTGTCTCTATACTCATCCAGGGTTACATCACTGGCTACTAGATAATTAAGAAGTTAACATTTCAAATGTTAAACAAAATTCATCACAACTAAATCCATCTGTGTTAACCTTTTGCTTTTTAAATTTTTTTTTTTCCACATCTTGACTGTTAAGGTAAATAATCAATCACCCACTGTCAAGCCCAGTGGGATATAATTTGGGTCTCTACTAGTATAGAACTGAAGGTGTGAAAATATACATTCACATTTCTCTACCAGTTTCCAAAATATAAGCTAGGGCTGGTGGAGAGATGTTCGCACTTTATTTGCAGAGTAAGTACTGCTTGGATCACTGCAGTTCCAACTTTTCAGACTGCCTCAAAGAAAAGCAATCTTTCAAAGAACGGAGAGAGTGTAACACGCTAACTCACTTTTACCTTTAGCACATTCAGCCTTTTGCTATTTGCTGAGGCTTCCCGTCAGTGACTAATTTTGCGAGCCCTTAACATGACAAACTCATTTTCCTACAGGTCAAATAACAGCAATTATCTTTGCAAATAGCAAACCAAGCTCTGTTTAAGTACATAAAATGCAGGAGTAACATCGCTTTTGCATGTGGTCATTAACCCAAAGGAGGTTAGATTATAACTGCCTAGGTAAGTGGATGTAACACTTATGTATGCTGAACAAAGCACATATTTCTCCAAAATATTCCAAGGCTTAACCCAGTGAAATCCTTTATTTAAAAACATTAGCCTATAATTGCAGATGGAATTTCTGTAATATATCATTTTACTACTATTTGTACCAGATAAGGATTGAATAATTCAGTATTTCTGCAGTCTTTGTTTGGAGTTTTAATATTCCTTGTGAAAAATACAGCTTTTATCTTGCTATTAGTAAAGACTGCAAGGAAGAGATACAGTACGCCAAGTACAGGAAAAACTCATTTTCTCAAAATGTATTAAGATGAGATTCTAACTATTTTTCATTCAGTATGGTGTAATTTTTCACATTCACACGGTTACGTGTCTCAATTTCAAAGTCAGCCATAAAATGGGATTTGAAAAGTTTCTTAAAATTATTCTAAATGAAATGCCTCCAATTACTGTTACATGTATTAGTTCTAGGGCTTCTAGAACCATGGCACTACAACAAAACTTAAAAGTCATGTTGTTTCCACTAGATATACAATTACTTGAAGAACAATCTCCCTACCAGATGCCTTCACAATGCCATATAAATGGCTAAAAAGCACCATTTTGCAGTCTGCTTCAGAGGAAGCCTAAGAGTAGAATATTTCAGCAGGAAGGGATCTACCATGACCATCTAGTCCAACTGCCTGACTAATTCAGGGCTGAACAAAAAAAAAAAAAAAAAAAAAAAAGCTAAAGCACGTTGTTAAGAGCCTTGTCCAAATGTCTCAAACACTGACAGGCTTGGAGCATTGACCACCTCTCCAGGAAGCCTGTTCCACAGTTTGACCAACCATGCTTCCATCTTTTAGGTTTTACGGTTGTTTCCTGATTAACAAAATAGTGGTCTATCATATACACTATCATGTATTTGTATTTATAGTTTGAATTTGCTCACAGTATTTAAGAATAAAATTTTCAGTAACTAAGAATATTGTTGAAGCTAACGAATAGGACCTGTTATTCTGCAAATCCAATTACCAGTTAATATCCTGCATACATAAACCCAAGAACGGGCACTTACTGAGTAGCTAGTGAAAATGTTAACTTTTCATAGCAAAATTCTGGGCCACATCACCATTTTCTGTTAGATTAAAGACAAAAAAAACCCAGTAAAAAGTGGTCACATCTACAGGAAAAGTGATCACTAGTAAATAAATGAAGGGCAGCATTTTTCATAAGGAGATAAATTGCAGTGGGAGATTGGGACAGAACAACAGCAGAGATAGAGAGAGCTGCTGCATGTAATATGCAAGGTTGCTCCTCACTCAATAACTTGTTGAAAATTGTCATTACAGCCTCATGACCCCAAGCCTTTAATAGCCTTCAGGAACAACTAACCGAGGCACATCAGGTTAACACTCTCTACCAAACCTTCTCCTCTCAGAGGCAGCAGCCTAGAGAGATCTCTACATGAACATCTCCACTACCTGATTAGTTGTAAAACAACAAAAAACCCTAGGCATGACTGAAGACTTGAAAAGACTATTTCCCAACCTGTGAGCATAAAACTAGGTATATCTGGAAGTTCAGGAAAGGGAGGAACCCAGATGTGCCTGCCTGAGGGTGGCAAGGGAGCAGAAGTCCTCAGAAAAGAGCACAAAGAAATTGTGAAATGCGACTCTAAAGACAGAGTAACATGTGCCCCAGATGAAGCAGAGTTAAATCATTCTTAATTTAAAAATCCCTACCTAATTACCAATTAAAAAAAAAATCTGCAAGTAGAAGATATTAATTTTTTTTAGACTAAAAAACCCACTACCTTCAGATGCACCAGGGAAGAAATGAATCCAGAAGACATGAATGTAATATCCTTAGGTATCAGCAAACTGTATGCATTCTGAGGGGCAGTAATAAAAGGACTGAGAATCTGGACAAGCTTCCTGAACAAACTTATAGTAAATGGATTGACCTAGAAGTGAAGAAAGATTAATGCACTGCAGTAAAGAAACTTAACCTTGCTATTAAGAATACAGTTTGGAATATTAAAGAACTATCTACCCCATCTAATTCCTATATATCTAATGTAAAGAAGGACTTCATTAAAAAAATAGGATGGCTCAGAGATGGAGTCACTAAAAACCAGCTATTATGCTTTAGTTTACACCTTAGCACAATTTGATTTCATTTCCACATACAGACAAATCTTTAGGACTAGCATCTGCCTCTACTCTCTTAAAAAAAATGTTGACCTCTTGGTCCTGCAGTGAGGCATTTTATTCATGCTAATACTTTGAAAAGCAAGCACACAGAACTTTCGAGCACCACCACCAAGAGACTAGCCAGAGCTGGACAGAGAAATATTTGTTTATAGGCAGCCTTAAAACAAACAGTTGTGTGGTGACAAAACTGTTAAATTACGTTTCTTGTTGGAGAATGGTACTGAATTGCAGTCACTGATTCACTCACTATTTCATTTATTCCTGACATCACATATACTTCTCTTTTTACTTCCCTTGTTTTCAATCTGGATTATAAAAATGAAGAAGCAATTTCTCAACTGGATGTCCTCTTCCTTCCCATCTACTGTTTCTACTGGTCTCATTTTACTTGTTTGTGCATTTTACTCCCTTTTGAGAACACATTTTCAGAAAAATAAATTTCAGATTTGCAGTTACATTTAAACACCAAACCCACCTCATGTTATTACTTGCACTGCTATTTTCCTTCCTGACAGGGTGCCATTATTGCAAATCTCTCTTGTGGATTAGTATAATTCAAGTAAAGCTGCAGAAACAGCCCTTTTCAAATCATGATGAAAAGCACACTCCAAGCTCTTCAAAAAAACAACAAAAGGACAACTTCAGTTACCTGTTACTTGAACACCCTACGGATCTGACATTTCAAAATTGCCTAGAAATTAGGGGTGGAGAGCTGCTGCATCTCTATGCTTTGTTTACCTGCACGTACTGCCTCGGTCTACCAAACTGTTCGTTGCTGCATTGGGTAAAGCTCGCATATATACGGCTCACATAAAGCTGTACTGCCAGCTTTTCTTCCTTGTTCTGTTTTCTCAAACTCTTTCTTTGGTGCAAAGTGATTAAGTCTCCTCTACAAATGTTTTAAGACAACTGTCTCCAACAGAATCTGGTATTGGGTATATAATCAATAATTACACTTTCCCCCCACAAGTACTTCTCATATCCACTCTACTTAGCTTCAGCAGTTCTTACATGCCAATATAAGAATCAATAGACCACAAGGCTACTTTAATAAGCACCTTCAGTTTGTGATCACACCATGCTTAGTAAATGGTAACAATTATTTCCTGGTTAGAGAAAGACGAGACTACATTATCACTAGTTACTTTAAAAATATTTTATAATAGACATTTGATCCACTCCTTCCTGTTTAGTCAATTCTGCTCCCTTACTATCTTTTGCTCACTTTTTGCTTCTAGCAGCTTCACATGGTCATTCTGAGACAGAATTCCTTACCCAGTGATTTCACCTGACTGCACTGCACCATCCACTTCAGTCTCCATGTTCTAAAACATGCCTCAAACTCCAGCAGTGTATACACATACGTGTCTGACTAAAAGCACCAAGACCTCCCATAGAACATCAGGAAGATGCCTTTCATACTCCCTGCTCAGCACTATTCAAGAAAACAAGAACTCGCTTTAGGTATTTAGGTCTTGCCACACATGAGCGGATTTTCTGTAACAGCATCTAGCTTTATGCTTCTAATCAGAAGTATGAGCTACCTACTCCAATCATTTTTCCAAATAATGGGAGACAATGCAGTGTTCTCTGCTCCCTCAGTGTGCATTTTATTGTATAACACATCTTTAACTATGGTATCCATTCTTTAATATCTTCTCCAAATCAGGAAAATCATTACCTTTTTTATTTAGGCACTTCGCCCAGTATCAAATTTAATGTAGTATTAACTGTATGAAGTAATTTACAAATGCTAAGCATCCTTCTGTTTTTTCACTCCTTTCTAGCCACATTTAACTTCATACCTAGATTCTCAATTTGTCTGCAAATCTCATTTTAATAAAAAGTCAATTTTCAACATGCCCTGTGGCTTGCAATTTCCTCTTCAATTTCACACTCACTTTAGGCCACAGCAGAAGACAACATCCCACGTTCACACTCCTGCAAACTACCTTTGCTTCCTTCCTGACTTAGGCATTTTGGTTCTTCCTATGTGCTTTAGTTCATTTCTGCTTCTCATTCCTGTTTCTCAATGCCTTTTGTATTTTACAGAAGCAGTGGGACGTTTTTAAATGTGTTTTCAGATGGCTAACATTAAGTGATCTACTAATACCCTTATCCTTTGCAGTTATTAGGAAGTATGACATTTCACAAAGAAGCAGTGCTTTTTCACCTAGAGTTAATTTTATATTGGTTTCACACTTAGAGGAACAAATTTACAGGACTCAAAAGTACACAGAGCACCCATGGATTTCAAGATAATCTGTTAACATGACAAAACGCAATCAGATAAATTAAAGACGTGCTGTCTCATCTACTGGCCAGATAATTAAAGTTTAAAAGTTTAAAGTTAAAAAGCAATTTATTCGGCCCATCTCACTGGGCTAGAGATCCCTAATTTATACACTCATATAAATTACCCTGGTTGTGTACCTCAACCATGCATCATGAGCAAACAGTCCTTCAGCAGAGGCAATAGAATTGGACATAGGCACCCCTCTAATGCTTTTTTCAGTTGATTTAGTAAAATAATAGGTTCCCATATCTTACACAGGGTTGCCAGACTGAGGAGCATGATACTTTGCAGTCTGCCATCACCAATAGCGAGGCACTAACCCCGTAACCCAAGCTAAAAACTCCTTGTAATACTAAGACCTTAAAAACAAGGCAGGGATTGGACTGCTGCAACATATCTTAAACGGTACATAAGGGATCACTACCTAGAAAAAAAAAAAAAAGCCAATTATTTCATTACACAGATCTCACACCTTACATCGCTCTAGCTTAAGACCCTTAATTTAAAATTGTCTAGCTGATTCTCACTTCTATAAGAAATCAGTGTTCATTACAGTAATATACAGCTCATTTAAAAAAAAAAAAAATTCCTCTTGATTTTGGTATCCTCAATATCTCAGAGAAAGTAAGAAAGCAAAGTTTATAAGAAAGCGATGATTTATTGTGTAATTTGATGATACAGCTGGGGAAAACGGGACATTGTAGGGGCATTAAGTCTCCCATTAGATTTACAGCTTGACAATTTCTCACAACGCTCATTGCATGCCTACAGTTATGATAGATTCTTTTCAAAAATGCTTGTATAAAAATGCAAAAAAAGCTAAGTTTGATAACCATAATAATTTCAGACTGAATTTCTGAAAATTATTTTTGTAAAATGAAATTATCAAATCATAATAATTTTTGTATGGAAGGTTTTTAGAATTCTCCATTTGTTCACCAAGATTATATCTTAATAATACACCTGAACAAGTAGGAATTTCAGAGAAATGTTATTTTAAAGGGATCCTTGAATATTTAAAAAAAGAAGCAATACATATAGAAGGCAGCAAAGGTCCCTTAAACAGTCTTTGCACTGATTTAGCAAAAAGGACTAATAGTCCAAATGAAGACATCTTAGGACCAGAAATAACTGCTGCCCTTCTGAGTGGTCAAATTAATTTGGAGACCGTGCATTAATTCCTCACATTTTCTAGTGTGGAACTGGTCTAAGAAAGGCTCTCCCCAAAATAACAACAGCCAAACAAGCATTTCTCCTAAGGAAAAGGAACACAAGTTGCTCAAAAAAGGAAGAAATAGTACTAGAAGATGTAATTGTATCATACCACATAATCTTCTCACTGTTACAGTATTAGCACTAGACTAACTTGCCCTGTCAGCAGAGGACAAATGATTCTTAATGTTTTGTCTCCATGACTAGAATGTAAAGAGCAATTTTCCAATAAATTCTTGCGCAAATGGCCCAAAGAATGCTTCTCAAAACCATGAGATTCATTCTAAGTCTCCAAAGGTGCCTAGAGGCTCTGAAGCTTTGACCACAGAAGACAGCTGTCTCATCACAGGAAAACAAGAATCAGAAATCCAAACCAGTGGAGAATAATGCACAGGCACAAGTAATTCTCTGCAATTGCACTGCAGCATCAATTTGCAGTTGACAGGATGTATACTGCATTACAAAATAAACCTTACTAAACCCAAACCGAACTGCAATGCTACAAAAACAATCTTATAAGGGAGGGATGTGTGTTCTGGCTTTGCCATGGATCTCCTACCAAACCATGAAGAAGCAGTTATGTCAGTCATTTACTAAACTGGGAAAATAATCTGCCTCAAATGTAAAATTAACCTAATGACTGAGCTGGTTTTGTTCTACACCGACAAGATATTCCAGCTGAAGTTCAGGGAATTATCGTATCTTGTTAACAGAGGCAGCCACCCTAATGAAAAATCCTTCATCTGTCTGTCAGAAATCAAGGAATTCTCTACTGTTCCCTTTCTGAGAATGCATATTCTTAATCAGTTACTGAAAAGTCTCATCTATATCATTAAAAAAGGAAAGATTACTTTAAAAGTTGATTACATAATTGAATGTCCAGATTTCTGTCTTCTGGCAATGAAGAGGAAACGAAATTCACTATATAAGTAGCATTCCGTGGTAAGAATTAACAGTTTCCAGAATTAATAGTTTCCATATGAGTTTTACTGCAGGGTCTCCTCAATATCTAGTTACCAAGCCTGGACTGATCACAAACAGCCAAATCTGAAACCATATGAACAATGTGAATCTTTTTGATTAAAAGACTTGATCCAAAAACATTTAAGTGGGTAGACTTTGCACAACTACTCTGGGACCGCTGTTTCCAGAATGCTTGAATTTGAGTGTAAATTACTATCCCAGCTAATCAGAGTGCTTAGTACCTTAAAAAACAGGTTTCTAGAATATTAAAATGCTATACTGCATTACCCACTTTTTTTAAAATGGTTTCCCCTTCTTCCCTTTTTAAATTCAGCTTGATCCCTTCAAAGGTTAAAGTTAATCCTGTTGGGCTTCCATCTATGAGAATAGTCCCACTATTCATAAGACAGGATAAAGACAAAAATATAAGTCCAGCTACTTTTAAATCTATGTAAATTGATATTAGTGCTTTGATAACCTTACATTGAATAGTTTGCTACACCGAGGTGCACTGAAATCCAAAAATAAAAACACAGATTACACGTTCCCATGCTTTAGAAATGAAAGCTTTGTTGGTGACATTTCTACTGAAAGTGGAGAGGAGTTAGCTCTACACCAAAGTCTTTAATTTTACAGGTCAATTCAAAATAACTTACACTTTATGTGAGCTTGGTTTGCAGGGATTTTTTTTTTTTTCTACACTCCATGTGATTAGAATTGTAAGATTAAAATCCATGTAAATCAGCTGTGCTTTTTGTAAGACCAAAGACTTGTAAAGACCATTCATTATGTTGTTCCTATTTGAAATTCGTCGTGTCAGACTAGCAGAGAGAAAACCTGCTCTGAGTTCAGATTTCAATATAACACGTGTCATTCGTTTCACATGCAGCTAGGTAGGTCCATTTACAGTTTATTTCACATCATATGAGAAAGATGAAACGTAAAAGCCCATCATAAAAGCAGTACAGGAACTCACAGCCCACATAGCCTACCAAAAGAGAGATGGAATACAACTGATACCCCACTTTCCTCCCACCTCTCCTCATCCCAGTATATAGAGGATAAATACCAGAAGTTAGGGTCAAGTATTTAATTAAAAAGACTCTGATTTTGAAGTAATGAAAGGACATTGGCACAGGTAAACCCCTAGACTTGCCAAAGAAAAGTTAGCCTTGACCCATAAGCTAGAAAGAAGACTCTGCTTACCAACCAGAAATGTAAGTGCTACTTTTACATTCACCTGTGCCGAACAAATAAATACAGTTCTACCCACCTTGCTAGAGAGCACTTTGAATAGTTTCTTTTCAGTAAAGCCCTGTTTGATCCTAATCATCCCATTTCTTTGCTGCTTTCCACCATGAAAAATGTGCTTGCTTCTACACCCTGACACCAACAAGTGTTACCCATGTAGAATTAGACATATTCTAGAAAACTGCTGTTTGAGACAGCAGAGATCCTGTCAGTTTGATATTTCTTCCCCCTACCCCTCAAACTGGGCATTTTGGGGCTTTTCTGCTACTACTGATGAGTCAGAAACCCAGAGTAAAGTGTTCTAAAACTTTCTGTAAAAAAGAGCCTCTTCAGTAGACAGACAGCAGGTAATTATTTGATTCTGCTAATGAGGACTTCAACTGCTAGGATAGATGCATTCTTACGTAGACAAAGCCTGGACAGAAAAAACACAGAATACTTCCAGATAGCATCTGCATTAAAGAATGTTGCAAAATGCCTGCCTGTTTCAAACAACGCATTAAAAAATGGTATGTGGGCTCTCAGCTGATTTCTTACATCTAATTTGCAGAGGCACACGAGGGATCTCAGAAATACCAAGATAGGTTTTTGTTATATTTGCCTGCTCTAAGCTACGATGCCAAGAGCAGCAGTTGGTCTGATGTAAAAACACCAATCACACAACAATACCAAACAACCTTCCTCTGTTAAAAGCGACATGTAACTCACACAGCATTATTAACTAATAATCTATCACTGGCAGAAAGTACTTTGTTAAGTATAAAACAGAGAACTGCAACTAAAACATAATGCAAACTACCTAAATTGAGAAGATGCAGCTTTCAGCAAGGCTGACAAGGCTCTCAAGACAAGGTGTGAATTTCCCCGCATTCAAACTTTAGCCTAACATTTGAAGACAACGGTGCTTGACTCATAATGGTCTACATCATCATCATGGTGATGCAGCATGCTTAAAAAAAAATCCAGTCTGAAGATTTAGCAACATGGTGAAACATCACTACAAAACCTCTGTGATTCACTGAATCAGCCAGCGCTTGAGCAGAGAACTGGCCTCAAATATAGACTGCAGCAGAAAACTGCTCAACCAGGGGAAAAACATTATACTTTTAAGACAGTTTTTGGCAACTCTGCCAGCCTGGGAGAAAAGTGAAATTGATAATACCACTGAGTTCAAGGAGTTAGTAAAACTTAACAGCTGGTCAAGATTTCTATGCGTTGGAGGCACAAAGTATACTCTAGGAGCAATGAAAAATGTTTAACTATGAAGCCTCTGCAGAAATGACAGACTGCTCTGAGTCTGTCGTGGAGACTAATAACACATCATCAGAGCAGTGTCTTAATTTGATTCAGATCAAAGATCAACAAGAATTATCAAACTTTGAAATACCTAGATTTTTCTCATTAGGAAATTAAAAAAACCCAAAGATTAGCCTTATTCACAAAATTTCTCTGGGAGCAAAACTGAATTTTAGGAGCATCAGCAGAATAAGAAATAAACATGTAGGACCCAACTTTGTGCCTTTTTATCTTTTTTTGTAAATAGGTGAGATTTCTTATGCAACGGTGATTTTTATTTAACACCTAAGACTAGTAGCAAGAACAGCAGAAACTTTGTGGCATTATGAAATGAGAAACTTACCTCCATGTGCTTAGTGACAAAAAATATTTCTGCTGAATTAAAGTTGTCGGCCAATTTTAAAGTTCTATAGTACTTTCCTTTTAATACCCATCTCTAACACACAAAAAAAAAGCATGTGGGATGTAATTTTGAAGTATCAATTTTAAATTGAATTTAGGAAAAAAAAAAAAGCAATGCCTGAATTACGTTTAGTCACATCTTAGTTAGAGAAATTAAAGTTTCATCCTTGAACAATGAATTGTACAGTTTGTTGTTCAGGCTTACCAGCACTGAGATTTTTATCAAGTACAAATACCATGGAATATTCTGAGGTTTTAAACAACTACTTTTACTGCCCATCCTGCTCAAGTGTTCCTGTGTAGAATTTCAGGTTACATAAAATGTATTGGTAGCATTGCCCTGAGGAATGCCAGCTAGTGGGCAGCAATCACGGACAAACAGCATATACTTACCAGGGCAGCAATTTATTTTTTTGAGGGGATGGAGTAGGGATGGGGACACTGCTCTGTATTAAAGATTTTAGTTTGCATCCACAGCATTTTTTCCAGTAACTTGGAACCAGAGTCATGCATGGGTGACTACTTTAGAGTTCATTTTTACAAAGAAAACCGTAAGGAGCTAGGTAGGGTTGTCAGGGGCACCTATTTCTACTTTTCAACATTTATCCCAGTCTATTTAAGACCAGGCAACTTGAAACTTTATATTCTTTATTATAAATAAACTGCACTTTCTTTCAGTTACTTTTTATATAATGATCAGTCATCATCACCATGGAGTAAACCTTTCTAGCACAATTTTACAATTAGATACAATTTACAATTCCCAAACCCACAGTCTCCATACTAGAATAATTAAATTCCCCTAGTGTAATTAAAACCACTAGACTAAGGCTGTTGGTGTAAGGCTTGCCATCCTAATTTATTATGAAGGAAGTGTTTCTTCATGTATGAACTTGTCAGCACTATCAGATTATGCAGGTAGACTTTCAAAGCATACAGCTTGTACTAAAAATTACTGCAGTGTCTGTAGAGAATCTGAGGAGAAGGTTTAATTGACACAGCAGACGTGGAAAGCTGCAAGCTAAACTTCTACCAGCAAGATGTGTAAACTTATTCACTGTCACCTATCTTAAACTTACACCATTCTATTCTCCACAACAGTAACATCAATGAGAGAGCTTCTTACACCTCAAGCTCCTGCACGATACGATGTAATTACAGTTTTATCTTCTGAGCATCTATGGTGCAACACAAAAGAATAAACCATAGTGATTAACTAAACCAAGTTTCAGGGAAATTTTAAATGAAGCTCATTCAGACCTGTTCCTACAACATGCTGCATATCATAAGCTGGTGCATGTGCTTGCATGCTTTACAAACGCAATACCATTACAATCTCACCAGCAGCTATGCCGTTGCATAACCATAATTAAAGATGTTAAGAGCACCAGATTTTTTTCTGCAATAATTAAGATGTAAAAAAGTCTGTCATGGGATTAGTTTTGGATTTTTTTTTATTTTTTTTTTAAATCCGAAACGTTACGAAAAGGCAGAAAAAAGTTACAATTGTCTCATCACTAGGGAATCTCCCGCCTCCCTGCTTTCTACCTCATCAAAAATGGCAAGTAGAATTATGATACTTAAAAATTCAAAGAACGTGTCTGAACTGTCCCAAGTCAGCTTCTGGATAAGGACTCCTGGGACCTACTTGTCATCTGAAAGATGAATTGTAAGGGCACGTTGAAAGATACAGCCCACAGCAATACCCAAAAGTCCAGCAAATACACTTCTAATTCTGCCCACAAAAACATTCAAAAATAATCTTTAGATGGATTGGGAAGAATGGAGAAAAGGCAGGCCAATCCTGGGTTTGAGACAACAAAAGTAAAGCAGGAAACCTAGTTCTCTTCCCCACTCCTTTACATAATGTATCAAAGTAATGTTCTTGCACTCAGACTGAAGCTGTATATAATATAAACCCCCCTCCATTTGTTATTATTTTAAATATATTCCAATTCAAGACTGTGTATATTTTGTAAGTTACAAGTACCTATATTTAAGTAATTAAGTAAATTATCTGTAGACAGTTTGCACTGATATGCTTATATACTCATAGTTCTATTTAGTTTGATTTTAAAAGAACAATATGTTGTATGAACTTCTTACATAAACATGTGTATACACATCAATGAACATGTATACACATACATAGCTTGAGAGATTCCTCAGGAATCTACAGGCATAGAACCTAAGCTTGTTTTCATTTAGCCATAAAAAAATAATGAAAACATTGTCAGTTAATTTTAAATGAAGCATTAATTGTTGCTTTACCTTCCTTTCTAACTTTGGAAATTCTAAGTATGCTTTTTTCCTAACTTCTGATCCATCACTTGGTTAGGTATATATACATATGCGTGTATATATTGGGGAACATGCCCTCAACGGAAGCTGCAAGGCTGTGGAATCTGACAGAAGGCAAATAGAACATTCGTTTCCTCCCCTTCATATAGCCTGAAAGCAGAATAGAGACGAATGGTATTAGTATTAAAATAGGACAAGTCACTTCATAGCTCAAATTCCAACTTGAAACTACTTTGAAAACATGCTAAAACAGCTCCTAAATTAAGGGAGAACTTAACTAAAAGTTGTACCAGCACCTATATAAAATGCCACCAGCTATAGCCATTTTATTTCTCCAAGAAGGAGAGGCATCTTCCCCTTTCCTAAAGAAAACAAAATAATGACCTAGTTGCAACTGAGTTGTCCTTCTTCGTATCTGGTCACACTATAACCTTTTTAAGCGTACTTAGTTTTATGTATAAAAGTAGTTCCACCGAGCACAATCAAGTTAGCTCGCATGTGAACTTGACGACGTCTGTTTTAGCTGCAGGACACCACATGCATAACTACATACCTGCCACCTCATTTCTGTAAATCTAACACATTTTAATATCAGAGCAGAGAGCTTATTTTTGTTTTGTTTAAACAGTAAGAATGGTGTTTGAAAACCTGTACTTCCAGGAGGGATGCTATCTGAAGGAGGCTGATGGCTTTGCTGCAACCTAGACATCGAAAATACTAGAACAAACTAAGCTTCATTTTGCAAGTTGTATTTCTAGTCCAAAGGCATGACTTGCAAGGTATTTTTAAAAACATTTTTGACATTCATTCTCACATAAACCAATACAGAAGTATCAGGCTGTTTATAGTAAGAGCTTGTTCTGCTATGATTATGTAGAATACTGTATACGGACTGCTTATAGTAAAAGTGTTCTGCTATGGACTGTACACTACTTCAAAGGAGTGTACAGTCATTTTTCTTTACAGTTTCACACACTGGTTATTTCTTAGTCTTTATTTCATGCACTACTGCAAACCATGGGGAACTGAAGAGTAAGCTGCCCTCATTAGAAAGTCTAAGTTTTATACAGTCATATTCTAGGAATCAAATGAGCTAAGACAATTGACCCTCCACCACACTACTAAACTTTTCAAATTGATTCAGAGGAACAGTTTGAATTAATAATAATAAAGACTATATAATTTAGATATAGTATAAGCTTCATAACGGTTTTGCTGAAATCGAGCAAGCATGAAAGTATGAATAAAATTACCGACCTTCCGAGTATACCAATTCTAGCTCTCTTTTTGGTTTGTCAGAGACCTTAAAGCTCTAAAAGCCTTCAGCCCAGCAATCAGTCTACAGGACCTTTGGTTACAGGATCTGCTAACAGATCAGCAATATACGCTCACTAGAACTTGTGAAAACTAAGATTAGTACGCAGACCCTGTCACATGGCTTAGTACAGTCTGCTTCTAAGGAAACAGACCCAGAGCCAGACAAAATGTTTGCACTTCAGGTTAGAAGTGAGTTTTATTAAAGTCTTGTCTCAAGATGCAAATAGGACTCCACACTATAGCAGTATTGCTGAAAAGTGTCTGAAAACTAGATTTAAGAACTTTTTTCTACTTATAATACCTATCCTTAAACCAACGCATTTCTGATGCCACAATTTCAATGAACTCTGGAAACGCCCCCATGCTTCTACGCTATGAACATTTGTCTCTACCAAAGTAGTTAAACCCAATACAGATCAGATTCAAATCCCTGTACAACCTTCTTGTGTAGTTAACTGCATGTATACAATGTGCCACAATAAATGTGAATGGTGCCTGTGCAACGGTAGCTAGGCACCAATGCATATAATTTCTTACTTTTGAATTGTCGGATGTAATAAAGGAAAAATGTCAAAGCTTACGGTATTAGGTACACAACACTTCACTGCAGAAATCCAAAATTGTTACTGGATGTAGAGGCCCTGTCCCATTAAAGCCAGTGAGAAAAAGCATACCCTAGCGAAGGGGAAAAAACCCCAACGTACGCTCTGCAGTGAAGAACATTTATACTGACAGGACACAGGAGTGCCACAATGAATGGCTTGCCTTCACAGTTTCTAACTAAGTCACTGTATTTCATCACAGCAGTGACTCAAAGCCTTTTCATAGTCTGCAAAGAGATTCTGTAGCAAATAAAGTCAAGCATTATTTTATGTAGTATCACTAGTAGATAAGGTTTAAGATAAAGTGTTCTCTCAGCCATCAGGTTTCTGAAAATCTGAATAAAGACCATCAGGTAACTCAGCCAGCTGACAACTGGAAGCTGGAAGCTATGTAGAAATGAATGAGAAATTACGATTATAGTTCCCTCACCCATGCAGATGAAGATAACCAATCTGTAGTTAATATAGGGTACACAAGATAGATCTATATTTTTACTTCTGGTTCTTTCAGGTTCAGACATGAGAAAAAAGCTGAAGTTTGTGCCTGACCTAACACACTATTCCCCCCTCAAATCATCAACAGAAGGCTCAGCAAATGACTTCAACAAAAGAAAGCACACAATGAGAAAAGTTTTCACTGTCCTCATTCCATTTGAAAGTGAGACTTCAAAAGTGTTGTGAACAAGAGTTTTACATAACTAACAATTCTAACAGGGATGTTTGTCACCCCACACAGAAAGAATACAACAGAACAGGAAGTAGTTCATGTTTATTCATGTGAAAACAGCAACACACTATAGAAGAGGGTTCATAGTAATCTCTTCATTAGGCATCACTTCCACTTCAAAAATTAGAATTCCTAACACTTTCCCATGGTATTTTTAATGATCCAATACAGGAAATAGAATTATAAAGAAACCCACTAGTGTTGCACCGCGCATCTTCTGAAACTACAAGTGTCAATTATGTGGATAACTTTCTGATATTATACAACTTGTAGGACCATGACAACTATGCAAGATGTACATGCCTGTATTTACATATTGAGTAGAAAAGACAGGAGAGAAGTTGCATTCACTTTCTAGTGCAAGTCTACAATAATCACACAGACAGAACAACATTTATTAACAGGAATGGAACAAGTCCACACATGAATAAGAAAAGATCATAAATAATACAGTTTGTAAAAAAGATTAAAAATCTCAGACCAAGGTAGTCAAGAATGTGCAATATGGATGTTTGTACAGAGCACCTGTACCGCAGTTTCTCAAAAGCAGAAGTTTACTATGAGAAATGTGGTAGACTAGCAGGGTGGGCATGGATTATAATGGGTATGCCTTCCATTAAGAAATCAACAAAGATCAGCTAGTATACAATATTTTCAGTTCAAAGTACCACTAAACAGAATCTCAGCCAAGAAGTCTATTCTACTTTGACTTCTGATAACTCCAACTTCATCCTGACAGAAGTCAGTTCCCATTTTTCCCCCAAGCAGAATAATTTTGGTGGTATGTATAACGATTTTTTTTCTGAACTCGGAACCAGATTAAAGTAAAACAGGGGAAGAAAATGTTTTGAAGAAACACAAACATTTTAAACAAAAACAATCATTTTTCTAAATGGTTTTATTTACATTTTTCATATACAAGTACGTTAAATGATACATTCTGACTAGTATCCACACCAGTGTGAATTACATGGATTAAAGATTACTGATGTATTGCATATGATGAAATGCAAAACAATCAACCCTAAGCTTTCATCCCACCCTCTGAATCCTCCTCATACAGCATCAGGTTTGATACCGAGACATCTAAAATTCAAAGTGTTCATATCAAATAGAAGTTATCTGAACAAATGTATCTAGTTCCATTTCTTTAGAACAAGCAATAACACAGGAGTCTTACTTGCAAAATTCGCAAGATGAAAAACACATATTAACAGCCAAACACTTTGCACTCATGTTACTAGCTTTGTATTTATTGCTTCTAGACTTGGGGTATTTGTCACAACTGTCTCGTGGTTATGATTTTTAGATCTTTAATTATGGCAACCTTTCAACCCCTACTAACAAGTTCAAAGTGACCAGGATATAATGTAATATATTCAACAATGAAAAAGGTAAAAAGGTGTGGTGTGAACTGGCCTGAAGCATTCAGGACAACTGCAGATTAAAGTTTCCACTTAGAGCAACTGGAACTAAAAATTCTTTGGATCATTAAAAAAAATGGTGCAAATACATGAACATAGTTTAATAGGTGTGCTTAAGAGGATTTTCAACCGGGTGGTTTCTCAAAGGAAACTAGCAGACAAAAAGGTGACCACTTCAAATGCTTGCTTCAGAACTACTGAAATATTTACAATGCTGGTAAAAGCTCTTTCAAGTGCATGAAAAGCATTATCAAGTCTTTCTGTATCTAAAAGATGGTTCAAACAGTCAAAGAGACAAAGGAAATAGTAATAAGACAGCTGGGCCTATGGGATCAGAGGGTATTAAAGCAGAATTTATTTTTACATTTCTGTAGCACCTTTTAGCCAGATGCCAAAAGCACTTTAATCACTAAAGTGAGCCTCACAACAACCCTGTGAGGTAGGTAGGTATCTGTTTTAATAATGGCAAAACAGGTCAAAAAACTTACCCAAGAAGACACAGCAAATCAGCAGAGCAGGCTAGAATCCAGATCACGTGATCTATGAATTTAACATTTTGGCACATGTGGGAGACTTACACGCTCCTTTTTAAAACTGTGGAAGGGGCACTGATATGTGAACTGATTCAAGTTCTCTGGAAGTAGATTTGTACAGGAAATGTATCAAGAGAAAAAAATGTGCTTTAAGCAACTAGACAAAACAAGAGTAAGAAGAGTGGCATTACTGTACCACTTCCTAAATTTTAGTAGATGCAGAATAGCAAGTTAACTATTTTAATTGCTAAAATATGTATCAAAAATAAACTACATACTCTGTCAAGGTCACTAAACAAAACTATTATTGCAAGTCTTCAGCATTCAAATGCTATGCCCCAAAAACGTTGTGAGCTGGGAGTTGTTTCATCCAATTCTATTATTTCTACGTCCTGCAACTGCTTCTTTGAATACCAGAAGAAATAAGAACCAGTGCGAGAATCAAAATTTTTGAACAATTCAAGCTTTAATAGTAGAGTTCCCATTAGCAAGCTGTCAAAGCATGCTCTTCCCAGTCAATCTCCATGTTCTACTGACTACCAAACCAGTCATAATAGAGAACAGAGCATATCAATCAGTGCTTGGCACTTAAAATGGAAACGTGAAGTATTCGGTTACTTCAGCACAGGCTGTGTTTCAGCAGCAGTTAGATGACACACTAAGTGCTCAGCACTGCCTTACACTACATTCCACCAGGGAATCCACTAGGAAAGTCATACGCAAAAAAGAAAAACAGCGAGCTGAACAAACACTGTCATAAAAACAAGAGGTAAACACAGCAGTAAGGCCTGCACTTTCAAGTTTTACATTACAAAATGAATGGGCATATATGCAGGGAAACCATTTTTGTTCATACAGGTTATAAAAAATTATTTCAACTTGAAGATTGGAAGTGACTAAAAAGAACATATCCCTCAAGTTAGGCAAAGGGAAATGTAAAGATTTCTGACAATTTCATAGAGAATACATCTGCTAAAGGGCTAATTCCTTTTTTGTAAGGTCATAATCTTAACCCTCACCCTAGCTCACCTTCCAGCAATAGACCACCACTACGTAAGGGTATTCAGCTCAGTTTGTCTTTCAGAGGACAAAAATCTCTAGTGAAAGACAACCTGCCCCAAAACAACCCCCACTTTCCTCTCCCTTTTTGTCTTTCTGTGATGCAAAGAGGAAACATTGTCATGTTAAAGAGGAAAGTAATATGCCTGTTTTGACATCAGAAAAAAAAACACAGCTTACAGATGACTGAAGATTTTAGCGATTTTCAGATTTAAATACTGAGGCAGTGAGAGTGAATCAAAAGCAATGCTAAACAAAAGGTTTGCCACAGGTTTACTTTCCCATACTCAAAGCTGGAAAGCCCTACACTTTTGATCTACCCAAGAGAAAAACTTTCTAGCAGGAGCAGACTACTAAGATTTCCAAGGAAAAAAGCTTTTGGAAAATACCTTCCCTATAATTCCTTGTACATCTTACGGCTGCAATAAAAGAAGCCTCAAACCAATTCCTCTATCTCAGGTAGCCTTCAAAAATTAGCTGAAGTCTTAATTTATATTCAACCGCGCTGTTAAAAGATCATTTGAGAAAACGTTTCATTTTGAATTTACTCTTAGAAAGGACTGTACATATGACATGCAAATTAAAACAACACTGACAACAGTGCCCAATTGTGTGAATATATGTATTTTTAGAGAGGAATTTGGAAATAAGTTATTTCATATTACTGCTATAAATGGTTACATATACTAAAAAAAAAAAGGCAGAGATAAGCGTGTTGCTTTCTAATTCTCTTGGTCACTAAGTGAGTTTTGAGAGAAGTTACTGGAACCAGGAAACAAAAGTTGAGAATTTAAGTTATAACTGGAATTTTAAAAATTTCCCTGTTAAAATGAAAAGATAAATGTCTAAAGAGTAATCTCTTACATTTCTTTCAAATATAACCCTTTTCAAGTGTAACCTCTACCAGAGCTCTACAGTCCGCATTTGTCCATTGTTTCAAACAGAATGGTGTATTATATAAATTATATATTTGAAGTGTAGTTATAGGCAGACACACACACGAACTAGTGCTCTTTACACCAATTCTTTCTTTCTCGAATTTACCTTGTGTTATCTGGTTACCATACCTGCTGGGTAGAAGCTGATCTTCCTTCCTTGAAGCAGCACGTAAAAAAATTATACCCTAGACTGCTGCAAGCTTTGCCGCTGTTAATGCTTCTCAATACGACTAGATTATAAATTAGTTAAAAGGTATCAATTAAGGGAGGTAATATCTGTCAATTCACCTCTGAACATGGTTCAAGAACAAGAAGCCTCAGGCTGATAATAGCACTTTCTGCTGAAAGATCTACAATACAGTACATGCTTTCTGAGGTGGTCTTATTCAACTCTAATTTGAGGCATGGGAAGGATAACAAGTTTTAAATAAGCACAGAAATCAGATAATATAATCAAACTAGGTTAGATTCTAAAGACTAGAGCCTGTAGCAAGCACTGCAGGGTACAAGAGGCTAATGGATTTGGTCACAGGGTCCCAAAGGGAAATACACACATCTGTATGTGTTAGTGCATTCACAATCTCCCAAATGTTCACAGTCACTGACATTCCAACTACTAGTACAAACTACTGCAACCAAAATAGTGAAAATTCTATGCTATTTAATTAGGCAATATTAAATTTAGCTTGCACTACAGTGAAAATTCCATTAAATTTAATTAGGTAATATTAAATTTAGGTTGCACTGTTTTGCACTATAACATCTACTATAAACCGCAATATAAAAATTTCTGTTAGATTCCCATGACCCCAATTTTATTTAATAATCTTCAAAATTTACAGCCAGATATATCTGGATATGTAATTTAATGGAAAATAAGATATGAGAACTATACAATGCAGTTTTGCCACTCAGATTGTTGCTTTAGCAATTTTCACATAAAATGCAAAAAAATTTAGCTCTTTCATTTCTCATCTACAGAACACAGGTCCCCCACCCCTGTAGTTTAGCACACACAAGGTCTCAAGAAAAGATGCCCACAAATAGCATGTGTATTAGTATTAAATATCAGCTACAAAATAATCTTAAAAAGCCAAACTCAGATTACACATTGCATTTCGTGGCATGTCATTAGACTGTAAATGATCAATGCACTTAGTGGGAAGTTTTATATAGTTATGTAAATAATCACAATTTTGGGGGGATTTTTAGAAGCTAATGAGTTGTGCTAATGCATTTTCCCAGCATTTTCATTCCAGAAATCAGCTTCCATCCCACACCCTCCCTGTGTGTGTTCTCTGAACAGTGAAAATACTGTTCAGAGAAACACTCAATTCCCTAAGAAAGCAAAAAAAAAAAAAGATCCAAACATTCACAGAAAGTCATTCAAATAAGTTTGTATGTATAAATAAAAAAAAAAAGTCCTCTAAATAAATGACACAGGAGGCAATAAATTGACACGACAAGTAAATAAAAGGCTAAAGCACTCCAATACCATTGAAACGGTTTTAATGTTGTTGCAATTCCATAATGCAACAATCATCAACTCATAAAAGACCCAGTACTTGAGAATTCATTTTAATCACTCCTTTATACCTATTTTACAAAATAAAGGCAAGGCATATTTAAATTCCCCTTTTCCCTAGATATTATGTGCCTATCTTATTTATGCTCATGAAAGTAAACTTAAACTCCTATTAAATGTTATATAAGAAAAAAATGTAAAAATATTAACCTCTGCTTCAATGTACAGTTTCCAGAATCTGCCAGAACTGGGGAACTGGGCAACAAGGCGTTCATAGGTCTTCCGTGCTTTGTCTATAGGTTGATTCTAAAAATTGAAAATCAAAACAGCATTTACAATATTATGATTTATGTAAATGAATATGCTGATTTTACTCCAGAACCAAATAGTGTGAGTGGACCATAGATAAGGAAATGTAATCCTATGTCACTAAACCTGTGCCTCTCGAATCAGAATGCTCCAAGCGTCAAGGTCATATGGATTTTCTTCTAGTTTCTTTTCAGCTTTCTTGACTTTTTCTGGGACATATTCTGCAGCCTAGAAAAATTAAAAAGAAGACATAAGAGATCACAAGCAGAGTTTGAAAAGTTCTGTCCCATCTACAAGGGCAAGCTAACAACATTCTGACAATGTAATATTCCAGTTCTCAGATTTATATGCTGGAAAACAAGTTGTCCCAACAAGATACCACACTCTTACTCTAAGTTCTACATATATGGTGATCCAACAAAAAGCTAGACTAAACTGAATATTTCTAAAACACTAGCACAAATTTGAGTTTGCCAGAAAATTTATGGCACTATGAATTTTAGACGTTTTACCAACCTGAAACTTCATATGCAAAAAGTAAATTTAGACCGATTTTTCTATTAAAGACCTCAGGCCAAACTACCTTACTACCTTAACACCCCCCAACCCACCTTTTGTTTTTTTCCTCCCACACTCAAGACATTCACATTGGAGCTTAAAAGCTTTTTGTGATACTGAAAGCTTCACCAAATTGACCATTAACTTATTAACACAGTCACTATTACAACAGAGGTTTAAGTGCTCTTTTAAAGACTTGCAGAAATATCTTTATGATCTCCAGAAATTTTTTCTACATTTCTGTTAGCAGATGAAAAAATTACGATCTGATGATCACATACAGACAAGCCTTAAAATACGTGATTGTTACAACCCTAAATGATACGAAGTTTTTTAAGCATGAAATACTGTTCTGGCCTGCACTCCAGCTTATTTACTAACTTTCCAAACCTGACTCATTTTCAGGCAGATGTTAGCAGTCCCAAATCACATGATCAAGTAAATTCTTGTGTTCATGAGATGTAGTAATAATTTACAGGTGGCTATTGTTACAAGACCTTTCTAGTGGAATTTTACAAGTTACCTACATTACTGTTGGAATATATGATTCTGTATTGTGTAGTGCAGCGTGACTGATACACTGCACATAAAATTCTAACCCCCCCCCCGTCAATTGCTAAAAGATTATTTCAATGAAATTATTTTAATTCTTAATATCGGATCTAGATCAATACATAGCTCTGACGATAAAACAGTAAACAGGACAGAGAGAACTGATCTCAGTTCTCCAACTGGTATCTATCAAAGGTGCCATCACATATTATAAAGGGAAACAGAAGGTAACTAGACACAACAGAGGTATGACTTCTAGTAAAATTAGCAAGCATCACTATTGCACATCACTCCTGAAGGAAAGCAGATGTTCCAAGAATACAAATCCAAGGTATTGTTAATGGATTTTACTGGAAGACCATTTACGGTGGCATTATAGAAAGATAAGCTACCAATGAAGCATTGTACAAAACAGTTGGTCTTAAAAAAAGTAAAAAGCTGAGGCTAAGCAAATGCAGTAAGTCTGAGGTAGTCAGGAACATCAACTTTATTTTCAGGAGTGCCTTGTCCCTTTGCTTTTGTCAGCCTCAACAAATGCACTACTGTACAACATTTGCTTATGTTATACGCTGTGATTCAACATGATCATTTAAAAAAAGCTACTGTATTTTTAATATTTTTCAGCACTACCAGTTTTTGTGTCAGTCCTACTAGCAGGATATCAGTCAAGGCATATCCCTTAAAAGATTTTAAATTAAATTTACTTATAAAATGGACAAATGATCAATAATGCTGCAGAATTGTTAAACTAGCATCTAATAGCAGCTATGCATGAAAGGGAAAGGAAAATAAATCAGGAGGGGCTTTCTTTTTGATTCAGTTTTCGGGTTGTTCTTAACATTAATTGCTCAGTGCAAAGCAGTGTACCTTGGAAGGCAAGTATCAACTCCCACAGCAAATTAAATTATAAAATTAATTTGATTTTAAAAATCAAATTAAAAATTAGTAGCTCAAAAGTAGTAAATTTATAAGTTTCCATATGAATATCTTTACATCCCTAAGTCCATCAAAATCCTGACTCTCTAATACTGCATGTTATAGTCAACTGAGAAGGGCTTAAGATGCAAAACATAGTATGAAATGAACTAGTGGCTTTATTTCTTCCAAAAATGATGTGCATAAACATATGTCAGCTTACAGAAGACAGCACCAAAGCTGAAATTTCTAAAATTTAAAGACTATTTACAGAAGTTATCTCTACAGATGACCTGAAGTTGAAATGTTTATTCAATGAAGCACTAGCAAGTTCTCCCACATCAGTGGTGAGCATTGCTTCTCATTATATTCCATCTCATATATTTAATCAAGCATATATTTTTCCGCATTCAATTCGACAGAAATGCCTATCAAGATTTAATGTCAGCTACAATAAAAAAAAAAAACAAAAAAACATCCACAACTACCGAAGCATTCCTGGAAGTACAGGGTCCTACACAGCAAGTAGTGACTTTCAAACAGGAAAGAGTAGAATGGGCCACGGAAGCATGTTCCAACTACTGTAGTAGTAGATCATTTGTATTATCTCAAGCCTTTCCATGTGACACACATGTGTCACACACAGCTGACACTGCAGTGAAAACAGTTAAGGCTTCCAGGAATTTGACATCATCTACGCAGATATAGGACATCAAACTCAAAAAGGCTGAAATAAATTAAGCTAGTGAAAATGTGCTGATAAGATACATAATCATAGCAATCCTACATTAATTCTGTATACTTAATCTGTGTACGAAGCATAATAAAATGTTTAACTCTTCTGCTGAAAAAAAGACTGATTTTCTAAATTAGCAAATACTCACTTAGCAACAGCAAATAAAGTTTCTGTGCAGTTAAAGATAAAAATTATAGCTCTACAGAATTGAAAACAACAATATGATTCAGGGTTTTAAACTGGACTGCTTGGAATTGCTTGTACCTTATGTCATAAGAAAGAAAACACCCAACTTAAGGCCAGCATGCACTCCTTCTCCTGTCCCTATCCATCTCCAGGATGGACAAAAGCCATCCACATTTCAGAAGCAAACTGCACTGCAGGCAAATCAGTGTTCTGGTTAGACCCCAGCCAAAGCAAGGCCTTGTTATATTGCACCTTCACAAGTCATCACTCGGAATACATTGGCGAAATCAACACGCGGAATTTCCAGTCTGCACCCTTTTGCCAAAACTAAGAGTGTAAGCAAAGATGCGTTCAACTGCACATCAAACCTGTGAGGACATCTACTGCAAGTATGCAGTCAAGGGGGCAGGGAGCGTGACTTTTATCATAGCTCAACTATAGCCAGAAAGACATCTGATCCCAGTTTTGAAAAGTGCACGTTAACTGCACGGTGCTTAGATCTGTTCTGTGCTTATCACAGTTAAAGGGTACGTAGCTTTTGATTCTGTATTTTTCATTGTACTGCTTGCACAACAGCCATTATCCAAAACTATGAATACTTAATTCTTGGGCGTTTGTTTACCGTCATGATCCTGCCCCTAGATAAGTCTTTTCAGTCCCTCCCTCTAGTTAACAGAGGCACTCGAGTTAATCTCATTCTGTAACAAGCCAGTTCAGGGAGTTAAATCAGCAGAAAAATAATCCTATTAGAAAAGCGCTTAACTTTCTAAAGGTTCAACTCTTTGATTTCAGGATCAGATGTGATATAGAATAAGGATGCAAAACCATACAGGACTTGAGCAGCTAGAACTAAGATCAGCTTCAACTACCATAAAACTGCACTGAATCAGACAGATACCTTTTTTAGCTTTTTACTGCCTGGAAAAAAAAATATGCTGCGATCAGTTATTGCATACAACTGAAAAAACGCTTTTTTCCTCCGCTTTTGGTAACTGTATTCAGTATACCTCCTATAAACCACACTCTGAAGCTCGTGGAATTATTTCAGTAATGTTCTATGTCCACAAGTATCCGTATCATTACCATCTAGTCTGATTCACAGCTTCCCTTTGATTGTTTACACACAGATAACTAGCAAATGATCTTTATGACCAGTTTCTAAAATCTGAAGACCTAAAACCAAATTATTCAGTAAGAATTCTAAGAGTTCCTTCCTGCAAAATACATCAACTGCACAAAGTCCAAATCTGAGTTCATAAAGGATGCCTGAGGGAACAAGAACAGAAGAAAGTTGACTTCTAGTATTTACTAGAAGTTATTTATCAATCACCTTAAAGAAAAAATTTTTAGTTTATACCTTACTGCTAAAAGCAAGAGTTAACAGTTTCACTAGGTCTCTGAAAATGAACCCTCAGGACTCCAAAGTGTGTACAAAAATACCTAGGCAAACCATCTTTCAACTATTCACACCACCTAATGCATCCAGTTGCTTAAAGCATCCTCCAGTTTCCACAAAAAGATCTTCTGCAGTGAAAAGGAAATGTATTTAAACAGCTGTTCCACTGTGAAGTGGCCAGTTTAAGATGCTTTAAAAACTACCACTAATTATGAAATGAAAGCTTCTACAAACAAGACCGTGTACATAAAGGCAGGAATTTTAATAGCTAGTTCAGTCAAATTAGTTCAACATCCAAAAGGTGGTTTATGTCCATTAAGACGGAAGGTAATGTTTGGAGGTTTTGGCTGGCTGCTGCACAGTTTAGCATAGCCAGGACTGTAACAGCCCCGATGAACATTATTTCAAATATATTAACATGCAACTTAACAAGCACCGGTAGCTGTCCAGTTAGGTTAACTTACAGGTTTGGCTAGCCTAAGGTTTTTTTCCTTAAATTTTAGTTTATAGCTGTATAGGCATAGAACAAGTTTTAAAATCCATCCCTTCACTACACTACAATTACACCTCATCAATCCTTGCACTTCAACTCTGTTTTTAATGTCTTGCTTTCTTCTATTCTATCACTAAATCAATTCAACTCTGAACATAATCTTGAAAAAATTTTTGTCCTTTAAGACTGGGTCGCTATTAATAGACATGACCCATCATATTAATCTTAAATAATTTTAAAAAGATACTTTTATAAATACTGTCCTCCCCCCAACATAATCTGGGCTGGTTTATCTCTCTGAACAAATCAAGAATGTTAGATTAGTAACTATTACCATACTTTTTCTCATGAGACTATTTTGAAAACGTCAGCATTTAGACACATTTTCCACTTACACTTCTTCTTGGTATACCTAGAACTTACTGACCCTGGAAATGTAGCTAAAATATAGATTTACAGTTCCGTAAAAATTGGAAAAAAACATTGTATTACTCACTCCCAAGTCTTCTTTCACCAGTCTTTATGTTCATTCTGTTTACAATCTGTTCCTACATAAATGTGAACAGTGACAGTAAACCCAGTTCTACTACATGTCATATCAAATGATGTGCCCTTAAAGGAATTTCTTTCAAATTGCTCCTCCCGAGATGCTAAACCCACACAATCCTGCAAGAATAAACTTCTGCTTTCAGTACTGTGCTCAATGACATTTATTTTTAAAATGTTAAGCTAAAGTTAACTAATAACATTTACTACTGCAGTGAGAATTCAGAAACTTGCGTGATGCATTATATCAAACAGACAAGAAGCATGAATGAGAGGAATGACCAGGAAGGGACAAAAGTATCAGTAAGAAACCAGCAAAAGATTGCTTTAGTGGTCTTTTCTGTAGTCACAAAGACAATAGAGACATCGTTTTTTCCACAGCTCAGTCTTGGACCAGATTCATATTCATATAAAGTAACATGCATCACAGACTGGGGTACGTATCTTAGAAACAGTTATGGGAAGTGTGAAATGCATGTTCTAGCCTTAAAAGATCAGAAGGCAACTCATGTAGGGGTAAAGCAAATATTGCATCAAGTCTTCAACCAAAATTGATGTCTGGCAAGTATAGATTTATTAAGTAGGTAAGAGCAGTGGTTCTAGGATGGTAGAAAGAGACAGAGAGCACAACAAATTTAGGTCTTGTCACAGAGAAACCACCACATGACTGAAATGAAACTAGATGTGTAGATGAAAGCCCAGAGAAACATAAAGACCTACATGTGTGCAAGTGTGTGATCTTTATAACCCTGACACACGAAGAGCCTGGGAAGAGCTTGTCAGGGCAGATGCAGCCTTTCAGTCTACAAATGTGGATTTCTACAGTACAGACAGGAGTAAGTGTTTGGTATTCTAAGAACCAACCTTGGAAATTCCAGTTTGTCAAACATCATGTAGACCTTTGCCAGGAGTCCGGCAGGGACCTAACAGATTTTAAGTCCTGACATCATTCAACTGGATCGGCAAAAATGAATTTGGATCCAGCATAGTTAACACAATGCAAGAATTTAAAATATACTGCAACAGTTGTGGCTACATTAATTTGCCCCTCTGCCCCAGGCTATTGCAAGAAGCAACAATATACATAATGTATCTCAGAGTCCTGATGTACACAGTAAAGTATCCTAACAATGCCTGGAGCTAAGCTCAGACTAAAGACAGTAAAGCCACATTTCAATTGCACTGCACCTGGTACAATAACTTCACTCTTCCACCCTCCCTACGTACAACTTTTCACTCTGTTCTTCCTTCCCACACTACCACAACTTCATACTTGCTGGGGACAGCATGACAATTTTTTTATTCACCTGGCTAGTTGTGGAAGTCCCCTCCAAACCCAGAGATCTGGGAAACAAGATGCAGACAGACCTGTGTGTCTGAGTCAGAGCTAACAGTTCTGATTCGTCAAAGATCTTTAACATCTGCATCATACACTATCAAGCGTACATCTTATGCACAACATAAATGCAAATTAACTGTACAGTCACCTCTTTATACTGATTTGTGTCACTGTCAATGAAAATGGCACCCAGAAACTCAGAAGCTGGTTGTAGAAGGGGCAGATGAAACCCAAAACAGGAAGGCCAGATGCAATCCAAACTCTGCCTAACTTCAGCTTCCAACAGAAGGGAACATTTATAACCATAAAAATATGGTGCATGCAAAGTTAGAAAGCCCTTCAGAGGGTACTAGGTGACAATATACAGCAGCTGCAGAGTGGGGAAGGGAGCAAGGCACAACTGCCCCATTCACAATGCTCTGCTGTTCCTTCTTCCATAGAGACACTGAATTTAGGCCAATCATGCTCTGTAAGACCACAGCTAGACTGGCATCGAGGCTTACTTAAGGTACAGCTCCCTCGCTATGCAACTGGGTGAGTGGTAGCCTATGGTAGTATTGCTAAAGACACTGGTATGAAATTATGGCCTGTCTTAACATTAGGAATAAGAAACAGAAGTCTGACAGGGCAAGAAGAAAAAATTGCCGAGGACAAGTTACTGAAACTGAAGACTGGTGGAAGGGAGGTAACTGACCAAAACAAAATCTAGGAAACTAGAATCCAGAGACCTTCATGAAGAGGTACAGAGTAGTAAAAAAAAAATAATAAATTAACCCAGCCTATAGAAGAGTTGTTTTTTCTTTTATTTTTATTTAAAGTGCACCCAGCATGAAAAAAAAAACAGTAATGACAATGTGTAAAAAGGATGAACCTAAATATGGATGAAAAAACAAAATCCAAGCTATATGTTAAACTAAAGTACTTTACATAGGCTGAGAATAATGATATGCAATTTTTTGAATGCTAAAACCAGCACCACAATATTAAAGCTGTTACTTTCCAGAATAACTTTTACTTCAGTGTACAGACAGGAACTCAACCTCTTGCATATTAAATTATCTCTTGCAGAAGAAAATAAAGCCTTAAGTCAGCATTGTTTTTCTTTAATAGTAGTGTATTACAAGCTACAGAAACACACTATTTTAACCAACAGTTTAATTATGCAATTAAACATCAATGTAACTTTAAAAAGATACTGGGAGTGGGTAGTTTAAACGTGAAACATTACACAATTTTATTGTAGCAGTCTCTTGCTACTTTGTAGCCAACTACCTTGTGATGAAGTAAACCATTCTGAAGAATCTCTTGCTGAAACATACTACAAGTATACTTACTAACCTGACCCACTTTGAATATACAGATTGGTAATTCAGAGGATACCTTCCTAATGACATAGAAACTATTTTGTATTCTGAGGACTTCTCTTTCCTATCTCCCCAGAATTGGTGATCTTACCAAGTTTACTCTCCACCCTTTCAGAATGTAAAAGTTAGAAACATCACCTGTTTTGGAGACAGACTGACATTCTACAATGAAAAGTTTTTTAAGGGAGCACTAAATCATCAGCTTAATTTTAAGTATTTTTATAAGCTACACTGGCTACTAAGGCATGCCACAGTTTTACCAATCACTCCTCCCTCAGCCAGGAGCTTTCATCCCCACCCCTCCAATTAACACCAATTATAGCATCGGCCTAACCATTAAAAAGACCTGTTTAGAGAAATTCTGCCAGTAAGCAGGAAATAGTTCATGGTAACATCAGATCAAAAAAGATGACGTACAACACTCTGATTGCACCTGTCTAGAAAATAATTTATCATAAATACATGTTTTAGCATATTAAAAAAAACCCACACAAAACCCAACCGAAACAGCAGTTATCTGTCCCCCAAGGAGCAAGGATGCTGTACTACAAAGAAGATTCTTTATTAAATAAGCTTACTTTTATTGTTTCTAACGTGAAGGTGCTTTAACAATGTTATTCTGGAAGAAAAAGGGTACTGTTAAAAAGCCACACGGTTTTACAGGTTAAGCGCAAATGTTCAGCAAAGGCTAACTTTGTTACTGCCAATGTAACAATGTGAACTGCTTATCCGGGGTTTAATTTTTTCCGGAGCGCGTGTACTCAATGACCACGAATAAACGATATCGAGAAAGCGAAGCTCACTAGGGTCCACCTCGACCTGAATTAAAGTTCGCTTACCAGAAACTCAAAAGCTGAGAGACACAGAGTTTTCGGAGCGTTACCGGTTTTACCGAGGGCGGGCGCTGGGAGCGTCTCCGCGCACCCCCTTCCCCCAGGGCAACGCTTCGCTGACGGAATAAACCCGAGTTCCTCAAGATGGGTGTGTGCGGGGGGGGGGGGGGACC
>NW_020799103.1:3028203-3063592 GCF_003259725.1 Athene cunicularia | reverse complement strand
GCCCTGAGCGGTCCCTGTGTGCCGGCGCGCGGGGAACGCGGCGGCGGGTAGTGCGTCACGCCGTCACGTTACGTTACGTTACGTCATGGCGGCGCGCGGCTCCGAGGCGGAAGTGGTCAGTGAGCGCGGCCCTGAGGGAGGCGCCCATGGCGAAGGGCCTTGCGTCGGTCTGGCACCCATGGCGGGGCATGGTCCGCCTCCCTGGCGTTGCTGCGGGCAGCCCCGCCTGCCTCGCACCGGGTAGGGGTAGGGTGAAGCACCGGGGCCCGTCCTGGAGCCGCGAGCGGGGCGCTTCCTGAAGGGCGGCCAAGCAGGGCTCTGGGGGCCGCGGTAGTTGTACTTAAGACGCTCGTAAGAGTCGGAGCGTGGGCTTTTTCTCATCGCTTAGTCCCCGTTTCCTGGTGGGCCGCTTATTGTTGAAATTCTGAAAGACAATGGGCAGAAACTAGGAAGTTTTGGTGATTTCTGGCCCTGCCGACTTCTCATGGGCTATTTCATTAACGAAGCTTTGTCTCTTGAACAGTCACATCTTTGCAGCAAGCCGGCACTCTGCTCTTGATGAGGTAATGTCAGCAATGTCTGCTAGCTGTAGACCTATCCTTTCCACCTCACAAGAGCTCTTGTTAATCAAGGAGGCAAGTTTAAAAGAAAAGCTAGGAGGTCATAATCTCAAAAGACCTCAAGGACAGAGGAGGCATTCCCCCCTAAAGATAATTATTTACAAAGTTAATTGCCAGTCTATCTGTGAGAGAAGGGCTTTAAATCAGCCGTTGCACAGAAACTGCGATGTGAAACAAATTCATTGAAGGAAGCTTGGCAGATACCAAGGTGAAAGCTGACTTAACTGCCTTAAGAACATCAGTGTAAGTGCTCTTAAAATTGTATAACACAGTCATATTTATGCAGAAGAACTTGAAGTAATTTGATATTAGCACACTGCGTTCCTGTCTGCTTGATCTTCCAAAAGTTACCTGCTTAAACCACAGAAATGTATGAAAAGAGGGTGGAATAAAAATGTAATTCTTTCTTATAAAGCTTGACCACTCCCTCCCCACCCCCCCAGCCAAAGAAAAGGGAGCATATAACACTTATTTGGCCAATTTGTGGAATAACGTTTTTCTGCTCAGTACTGAAGAATTTTGATTTGGTGGTTATTCAAGAGTGAAATACAATTATGTCTATCAATTTGTCTTGATAGATAAGCTGTCCTGTTCTCTGATTTCTTAGAGAATAGTGATTTTTGTGTTATGAGTGAAATTTGTTGTTTCTTATGGGCTATTTCTTCCATGTCACAACAGACTTGGTTTTGAAGATATTTGATACATGAAAATAATTTCCAGAAAACTGCCTTTCTGGTTCATCAGTGTAATTTTTCATCTAGGAACCAATTCCTTGTAAGTGCTTAAAGCAAGGCTGGTGAAACTTCTAATTAGATAATATGTGTATTATTCTAGACCTACAGGGTGTCAGCTGTCTTAGTGGCCTGGTTGAAATTTTGTTCTAGTTGTTTGGGTTTTGTTTCAAGTATATTTTTATTCTAATTTTAGCTGCTTCTGGTTTTGGGATTGCCTTCCTTAGTTTCATAAAATGATAAAGGTGATTCTGAATGATGATGGCACCGATATCCTCCTTGTCTAATAGAATGAGTTAGTAAAGAGCAAAATAAGTGATGCCTAATGTCATTAAGACTTTTGTTCCTTACCTCCAATAGTTCCTCACCCCACATAATAAAATCATGTACTATCTCTTAAACTGGTGTTGTTCTTGATTTCTGTAATTCCATGCATGGAATGGACCTCAGGCAAAACCCCAGCTGCTGAAAATACAGCTAGTGCCTAATCCCTTTCTGTCAAGTCTTGCTGTGATAGCTTGAATAAACTGCAAGTCTTATACACGGTCTTAACTCTAATGTGTCAGAGAAAATTGAAAGGAGCACTAAGGTACAGAAAGAAAATAGAATTTTAAATTCTTACTGGTATGTTGTCCCTTACCTCTTCGGCCCTAGTAGCTTGCCTTGTATTGCAGTTAAATGTGAACTTTTTCACAACTGTGTGATAATGAAGATGTTCATGTTTTGGTGTGGATCTCACAAGGGGCAGTATTACTTACAAAACCGGTGTGTAAATGATAGTGTATGTTTCAAAGTAACTTTGAAAATGTTTCCTTGTGCTAAATTTAGAGTTTAGGTAAAACGGTGTTAGTTTAACTCAAGTTTTGTCTCTCTGTAACTTAAATCTGGGCCTCAAGCAAAAGTCTACTGGCTTGAGTTCAGTAGTGTTGTAAATTTATGTTAGTTGACCCATTTGGCCGGCTGATTTGGAGTTTTCTTGTTGATAGTATGGGAGCAAATAATGGGGATGCAGCAGCTAAGCTTACAACTATTTAGTTGCCAATTCCTTTTGTGTAGGTCAAATGATTTAGAATGTGGCTGTTCCCTTCCTTCTGAAGCTGCATCATCCTGAGTGGAGTAGCTCAAGGCTTCTAGCCCGAGGTAACTGGAGCAGTGAAGACATGATTACAGGCCTGTCTGCTTGGGAAGGCCGCACTTTAATTTTCAGATGGTTTGTCATATCAAAGCTACAGGACATTGCTAATATGTAGTATGCTTAGTGATTCATGCTTAGTTCAGTAACTGACATGAAATTTAATGGCAAGCTATGAGTTAACAAGTGAACTATTGTGAATTATATTGCTCTGTGAGTGTTGGAGAAATTGAAAACAAATCTGAAACAACATGAATTGAAAACTACTGTTTCTGTAGTTCAGTGGTACTTAAATAGTTCTGCTTGGGAAAAATAGGAAAAAAAATATATATTATTTAGGGAAAAAAAAAAGAAAGAAAATGATGTCTTAAAACAAAGAGATGTTGAACCTTAAAGTCTTCCAAGCCGAGATCTTGGCAAACCATAAAGTGGAGCAAACTTGAAAGGAAACTGCTTTCGCAGAGTTGGGGCAGTAGTTATCAAACAGAGCTTACATACCTGTCTTCCAGGGGATTTTAGCTGCCACAGCAGATTATTTTTTTTAGTACTAATTATGAAATTGCAAGGTTTGTGTAACTCTTTTAGTGCAACTCTATAACCACTAAAAACATTGTTCAGAAACTTTTCTTCAAAAGGATTCACTCAGACATAATTGTCTGCTCAGTGCTAGAGAGAATGATTACAGCTCTGTGACTTGAACTGCCCTATTAATTTCTGTGTGTTAATGGTGAATCTCAAGCTTCCTGAATGCAGAAGATGCTGGGAATTGTCCTCCCCACCCTGTCATAACATTATTGGAGGCTGTGGGCTGTGTCACCCCTCCTCTAAGATGGATTTCAGCATATGCAGGGTGAAGACATGTTGACCTGAAAACTGACAGACTCTGTCTTGCTATTGGCCAGGGTGATGGTGGACACTGCTGTTTCCTCAGCAGAGAGTTCTGCAGTACCTGAGTACCCCTATAGAGCCCATAACCTCTCCTTTTATATTTCTAAATTGACAACATCGCCGGAATTCTGTGAACTAAAAAAAGAAGGTACTATAAATTTCTATTCCCATAGGCCACAATTAAGAATAAAATTCATCTTTCTGCTAAACTAGTTTTGCTCCCCATTTGATATCCGCTGGTTTAGAGTGAGGTGTGTCTCACTAGTTGGTTGCATCCATGGCAAAGATGAGGAAGGAAGCGAAACCCAAGCTAACAAGCTTTGTGGAGCTTCTTTTTCTCGAGCTCTGCTCTGGTGCTGTTGGAGTTTGTAGCGAAGAGTGAAGAAAGCAGCTGGGGGGATTTGGGTGGTGAGGAGAAGGCAATAGTGCTCGGCTCAGAACAGTATCCTGTATGGACCTTTCAGCTGGGAGGAACTGTGTGTGAAACTCTTTGAATGGTTACGTGACTGGTAGGAGCTGTGGCATCAGATGTTGCCTGAGTAACAGGTTTGTTCCTGGGCATTTTCTTACTTTGATCACTGTGTCCGTGTGCAGCCCAGCACTACAGAGAGCCTTTCTTTGCTCTAAATACATGGTTTACAGGTGCTGCAGAGGAGACTGGAGCTGTGAGCCGCTTGCTCATTACGTGAGACCCAGTCAGACTGCTCTGTGGGGTTTGGAATACAGAAAACCTGGACACATCAAAATGATGCGGCCTGGGTATTGGATCTGTTGCCACTTCTATGTTGCTGAATCCAGTAGTGGTCTTGTTTGTCATCAGTGGAGAGGAGATGGCTTATTTTGTTCTAGTTCTGCCTTGTTTTCAACTCATGCTTTCAGCTGCCATCTTTCCCATTTGACTGCTGTAGGCAATCTGTGCAGGAGAGGAGGGTAGGCATGCGCTGTGTGTGCGTTATTCCAGTTGCCAATGTCTGAGGTGCTGGTGATTATCATCCCAGTAGAGGTTTACAATATGGAAAGTGCAGAGAGGGTCATGTGTCATGAGAGGTGTCTAGATTACAGGAGCAGAAATGTGAGTTATGACAGCTATAGCAAAAGATGAAATTCTGTGTCCCCTGGTACCCAGTGAATTGGGCTTCCTGATCACAGTCTGTTATGAAATTCAAAGGAAGGGAACTGGTGACATGCAGTCATAAAAGCTGTGGGTGTAATGCAATGAAAGGAAGTTTCTTTTTTGGAGAGTAGAGAAATTTGTCAGGTTTTAAAATTAGTTTATTTAAGGAGTGAAACTAAATTAGAAAATTATTGTATAAGCAGAGAACAAAGGTGAATGGATTAGTGAATAACTAGGGTGAATAGTAGGCGGTGTAGTTGCAGTAATGTCTTTTAATGGTGTAATAAGATGTGAAAATTATGGATTGAATTCTATCCTCCTCAGCATCGATTCATTTCCTTGAATTGGCTATCATTTAATGCTATTTAACACAGTATTGACTTGTTTATTTTTTTGTAAGCAGCTTTTCAACTTTCCAAGAAAAGTATAAATAATCCACATGTAGACCAAACAAACTTTTTCTCAGTCTTGTTCTGTTTTTACTGCAGCATTCTTTCCCAGTGTAAGTAGTTGTTCTCTTTCTGTAACACTACTTGCTGTTGTGGATCAGTATTAGTATTCATCAACATTTATTTATATTACCTTGTGGATTCTTTGGAAAATTTACCATAATTATATGAAATCTGAAGCTGAATCTCTGTCTCTGTTTAAAACTGTATTTTAATGATGAAACATGAAGCAATGAAAGTAGTGCTGAAAGTTGTTTAAACCAACAGCTGTATATCCTCAGAGGCAGGGTTACATTTTGTTTTTCTTAAGATTTGTGGACGGATATTTATGGATGTACCATTTATAGTCTATATACAGTGAATCCAGCATGTCTTGAATGCTTTGGGTGTATAGTATGCGTGCAGATCAGTTCTCCAGTACGTGCACAGCCAGTCTCGCGTGTCCAGCAGCCATTTCTATGGCATTCCTGCATGCTTACCACCAGGCTGCGACAGTGTCCAAGTGTCTGAAAATCAGAGAGAGACTAACATCCTCTAACTCTACCTGGACAAAATTTGCAGGCAGAAAAAAGAGAAGAAATCTAGAAAAACTCAAATTGCAGAATGAAGTTTGACCTCCACTCCCGAATAAAAAAAACCCACAAACAAACGAAAACCAGGCCAACACCAAAAAACCAAACCCACCAAAAAAAAAAAATAATCCTCAAACCCACAAAACCCAAAAAAACACAAACCCCCCCATGACTGAATAATGCTATTTCTCTGTATTGGTGTCCAAAACAAGCCTTGCAGCTAGAGGGGTGAAGATGAAGTTCTGCATACAAATACAGCAGCACAGTTCACTAATTGCAGCGTTCTCGAATTTTTGAGTGTTTGACTTTGTAACCTGTTTGAAGTAGTTAGAATGTGTTTAATGGCCTCTACCGTGGCTAGATCTCTTCTCACGGCTTGTTGCTCGCTGTTGGCTTGTGACCACTCCGTGTCCCCAGCACTGTGACTCCCCCGGGAGGTGGCAGACGAGCCCCACTCCGGCTCTACTGGAAGCTGAGCGAAGGGACAAGCACCACGTACCTGGCAGCCTCCCAGTAGAGAAAAAGGCATGGCAGTAACTTCGGGTCTTTTTGTGTTTAGATTACAGGACTTTTTCCTGCCACGTTACTATTTGACATCAAAAGTGGCTTTCTGTGAATCCTTCTGTGAGTCACAGCTTACAATGATAAATAATTTTTGAAATATTTTAACTTCACCTTGGTTTAGAAAAAGTAATGTGCATACCAGTTTTAAGGATATTAATACTTAAAGGTAATAATAAAGGCAGAGAGTAGAAGCATATGTAAGGAAAAAAGACGCATCTAAAGACAACTGGAAATCAAAGAGGGAACTTGACAATATTTAGCATATCATTCATCAGCCAGCAAAGAAAAAGAAGAACAAAGTAAGGTGGGGAAGAACATACTTATTTGTAATTGGTGTTGCGCACTTTTGCAAGCCAGTATTCAGCCTCAGTTGTTTTCTAGTGTATGCTGACTCTGGTTGTAAATAAGTAGACAAAACCTTTTAAAAACGTAGTGTTTATTGCAGTTATTTCTCACTTAAGATCAGCGATAGAAAATTGAGTGTTAATTGTGGTTATCTGATAGAATACTGGTGTACTTCTGAAAATGTTATTGATTAACAGCAAATGAAAATTGACTATGGGAGCATAGTGTTGCTTGCACTCAGATGCATTCTACTTAGCTGAATAATCCAATCATCATTAAATGAGAGCGTAAAAGTAAGTTTGTAAGACATTAGATGCTATTAATTTTCATAATATATTGGAATACATAAACACAGAGCATCACCGGTTTCCACCTCAGGCTGTTTTGGGTAGAATTCTTGTTTTCTTAAATACAAGTTGTTCACAGACTAGGAAGTTCACCCTGCTGACATATATCCTACCTATTCAAGCGCTGTGTTTGTGCAGCCTAGAGCAACAGGAAAGGTGGAACTGGCCAACCAGTCCACCTGTAATGGGGGAGGGGAAGTTGCTATGTGACTGTAGTATTTGATGTTTTACTTGAAAGCTCGGCTCCGGGAAACAAGAGTTTACATAAGAATCAATCTTTCTTCTAAGTGAGTTTTCTTCTATTACAAATCAAAGTTTGCTTGTGTGATCCAAGTACATAGCAAACTCTCAGAAACCTAGAAACAGTGTGAAACAAACCAAAGCTTAGGGTTGTTTTAATCTCCCTATATTAGGCAAGCTTGACTTACAAATCTTGGAAATGCCAGTACCCTTCTGGTGCTGGAGTAGTAATCACATTCATGGTTTACAGTTTGAAGCACAAAACATTCCTTGCTTCAGTTTACCTTCAGAACCTATGAGTGTCCTGTGTGTCCCATCTTAAGCTACACTTCTGTCTCTAATGCAGCTATTGTCAGAGTTTATGGTTATCAAAGTTTATTTTAAAGAAATAACTAATGTTTCTGACCTCTCTGCAAATCTCCTATACTGGTGATGTTACCCAGTCCGGCCTTAAACCTGAACACTGTGCTTCAAATAACCGCTCCCTTTGAGTTTATCCCTGGGTAAATTTACCTTGGCAGATTGCGTGCTCTTTGAATTAAGGATTATGTTTTCATATTGATCTATAAAGCATTTGGGTACCATGGTGATCAGATCAGACAAGCAGACAGTTAAATTTGCAATTAATGACAATGCCAGGGTCCTTTTTCATAAGAAGTTGGGCTTCGTGTTAGCAGAGCTGTGTTTCCCTGTAAAAACAGTGACTCTGAGTGTTAGTGTATGCTGTTTTTTACTAAATTAATAGGGACACAAAGCTAAGGAGGTGCTTTTACATTATCTTTATTAGCTAAGCTTGTAGTTAGTGGAGTTAATGCATTTGAACCTCAGCTCAACCACCACATGTTAGAGTAGAACTTGCTTTGGTTTTGTATTTCTGAAATAGCATAACACTGTACTTTGAAATCTCAGTTAAAGGAATTGTCTCAGCCTAAATATAAGAAAAAATACCCTTCAGGTCAACAGTCTGAGAAGTATTGCCTCTTCTGGGCAGCTCTAATTACATACTGATTGTACTTAAACCTTACATTACAGTTCATTTCATGTTACATTCATGCATTTGTTATTTTTGTGTGTGTTATTTTGACAGTTTTAAAATAATAATACATGGACAAGTGTTTACTCTGGAACAGTCATTTAATTTTATTAGCCTACAGAGGGCAATGAGGCAAAAAAGGGAACGTCATGCTTATATATTAGCTCTTGTTCCAAGTAGTAACTTTTCAAAGACTGTCTGGGGACAATTCCTGGGGAAAATTCCTCCCTGATTATGGTACACATTATCACATTCTGTTTGTGAGTTGCTGTTGCTGTACAGTGAAGCAGTTAAAACCCTCAATGGTGAACTACAAGACAGGCCATGAAGCAGTTCTTACCATATATTGCTATAATTTTAGTGGCATATGTGTGTATGTATATATAAATTACCCCAAATGTAATGATCCTGCAGTGATTTAGCATGAAAATGTGTGCACCATGGATTTTTATTACATTTGTTTCTTGACTGGAAATGATCTGTCTTTATTTCTCATCATTCAGGCTTTCTGTTGCCACTCTTTTTGCAATAGTTTTGCCTGGTTTTGTTCCTTGAAGCAATAGAACAAGAGCTGCTGTGTATCAGAATATGCATCCATTCCACTGTATGCAAAACAGAATTTCAGTTCAAGTTCGATTGAAAATGAACGAATCCCACATTTTTTCCTTTTTATTTCTCTAATTCATTAGAAATTATGAGCACAGGAGGATGTATGTATCCCAGCACAGTGTGGGAATGCCATTCTCTCAGACCTGACAGTAGGTTTGGGAATACTGTCAGAGCTAATTGCCTTGTAAATCCAAGTGCCCATTGCAACAACTGTAGCTTTCCCAGTTACAAACATACTGCCAGCAGATCTGAAACAATTTAGCAGTAATCGTTCCCACAGAATGGTAGAAACATGCCTTTGGGCTGTTGTTTGGATGCTGAAAGTACCAGGGGACTTTCTCACAAAGCTGTATGCATATAAAAAAACCTCTGGACCTGCTGTGGGTTAAACATCACAATGTGCTTTCAGCAGCATGTGCTCTTGTTCCTGGGTGGAATGTAGCCTATGTAAGAATCACTGGTCTGTCAGAACAGAACCAATTCCGTCCATGGATCTGTGTCAATGCAGACTGACAAAGTTACTGCTAATGCGTTTGTGGACTTCGGTTCTAAAATAGCTTCTGAAACTCCCACTGCTATCTCCTTGCAGAAATATTGCATGCCAAAAAAGCAACAGGTCTCTATCCTGGTAATTAGGGAGAACAGAATCCATTTCCACGTGGTGTAACAGATTACCCCTACGTTAACTTTGTTACTACTCAGAAATTTATTTCAGGGGCCTCTTTTATCCCTTTTATCCTATAGATAAACAGAGAAATTATCCCCTGATTTCTTTTGGGTGCAAGCAAGAAATAACGTAGCATGCAGTGGTTCTGTATGTCTTGGAATACAGAGCCAGGCAGCTCTGTCTGCATGCTGGTGGGATGGAGGGCATGGCAGCAGCATGGAAACTACCAGCAATGGTGTGGTATTCTGGAGGGATATACAAGTCTTGTTGAAAAGCATGTGATAGCTTCTTGGGTCACATACTGAAGACAAATGTTTAGAGAGTATGATTAGCTAACTGATGACAGTGTGACTATGTGATAGACTGAAGGATGGCACGTAATAGTGTCTTGTAAATTATTTGCTCATCAAAGGATGTAATTGTGTTTAGAAAAGCTGAAAGACAGCAGGTTTGGCTGGTTGCGTTAGAGTACTTAAAAGACTTAATGCTTTGTGTGTGTTATCTAGCTCAATGTGCTTTTTTCAGCAGTATCTTTGTCCTCCCACTTTGATTTTTCGTTCTTCCTCTGCTTATGACTCATTTTTAGAATATGTTTTCGTTACAATAATCTGCTGGTTTTCATAATGTATCCTATTCCTTCCTTTTGCTACTCTCCTTTTAAGTTTGCTTTGAGAATTCATATGTTTATAAACTCATGATCTTTCTGCATTTTTTTTCTCGCAGAAGCTAGCTCTCTGCCCTAGTTACCAGTGTTAAAGAACCATTCCTAAGCTGTTTACCAAATCATTACATGTTTTGTTTTCCAAACATATTCAAGTCTGTAGGGGAAAACACTGCTGTATGCACCGGAAAAGTGTGAACACTGTGAGGAATGTAAGTTAATAATACCAAGGGGCAATGAAGAAAAATACCACCGTTTTAAGTATGGTAGTAAATGACCCTTACAATCATCATAAATTTTGAAAGCACATTTACTCATCTTTTCAAAGCCCTCAGAAGAATACTATGGGTTAAAAACTGTTATGGCTTGTTTTATCCCTTTCCTTTGTACTTAAAAGTTAGAGCATCTGTCGGTAATACTCAAACAGAAGCACTGCTATCTGACAGAACTAACTAGTTAGACTAAATACATTTTATATGTGTATACAGGTTTTATAAATGTCTATATCTACATGCATATATGAAATTGAGGAAACATCTGTAGTTTCTCTTTCCCAACTGTATTTCATTCATTCTGATTTTTGTGTTTAACTCCTATTAAAAAGGAGGACATATAGCATGTGACAGTAACAACATAAATAAAGGCGTTTATAAAACCCAAATATAAGGTGTCTGAATGAAAAGACAATTTTAGTCCTGGATCTGGAAATACAGATTTTTTTTTTTTCTTCCTAAATCTGTTTAAAATATTTCATAATGTTAAAGTACATTTTAGTTCAGACAGGCCTTAGGAGCTATTAGGGCTGATGCTGTTGTTTCTGTATACTCAGGGCATTGCTTATACATTTTTCTCATATTTTTGCTACTTGTCATAGGATTCTAGAAAACAAAGTGAACTATTACCAAATGTGAGGCGTAAGTTACATACATCTAAGGTGATATAGCATGTTGTCTCAGAGCTATCTGACACAGCTTCCTGGCAGCATTGCCATCTATTTCTGTAAAATATCTGAGTGACAGTGAACAATGAATGACTGAGAAATTCCAGTAATGTAAGCAAGAGGTATGTAACACAAACAACTATTTTGAGAGAAACTATTTTACCTTTTATTTTTGTGAATTCTGAAAAAATATTGTTCCTAATGATTATCTGAATATATATTTCAAGTAAAGTAATTATTTTTGTATTTTAGAAAGATTTTGAGTAAATAGATTTTCCCATTATATTCTGGGAATAAAAAGGTAAGGAAATACTTCAGGCATTTATAAAATGATAAAATTCAGAGAAAGATTTGTGTTACTTTTCTGTGGAGTACTTGTAAATAACTATAGACTATCTTTTATAGGAGTTGTCCAGATTTTTCACTGGGGGTAAAGAGATCGTCTCATTAGTTGGTCTTCTGTGTAGTTCTTTTTAGGGACTAATGCAGTTTGTTTCTATTTAAAAAGGGCACATACTGAAAAAATTGTCGGAAATAATGTTTAGAATGCAGTGTTAAAATGTGTAAGAAAGAAACCTGCCATAGGCTAAAGCAGATAGCAAGACCTCAGGGGAGGATAGAGTAAGATTAAGTAATAGCCCTTTGCTTTCTCTTTATCCAATTTTGTAAATATAAAAATGTAAGATACAAAGCTAAAATCTTCAATATGTCAAAGCCCGTCTCTCTGTATGGAAGGGATTCCCTCCTGCAAACTGTAGGCACTCTGAACCAGCGCTGAAATTTACAGTCATATCCATCTCTAGTGAGTAATGAATGCTTAAAATTGGAGTGGAATTTGAAAAATACTATTACAAATAAACAACAGCCAGACCTGGGGTCACAGTTACTAAAGGAAGAAAAAGTCCAAACGTACCATCTGGAGGCCTCGCTTTCCACATGGCTGTCATTTCGTATTGACTGTTGGATCCTTTTTTATTCTCCTTAGGTTGTCCTTGTCTTTGGATTAAATTCTGATCCTAGAGACGTTAATTGTAAAGCTCACAAAGATCTTACTAGTGGACTGCTTTAGAGAATCACTCGTAATTTGCAGAGCTTTGTGTGCAAAATGGGGTGTAGTATATTTAAGGTAGCCATCTTGTTCTGAGTGCAGTGCTGGTTTCTGCACATCAGATCTGACAGATCCTGTAGAGAGTTGCATTTGTTCCCTAACTGCAAGAATAATTGTTGTCGCTAACAATTATTTTAAAAATGTGAAGAGGTGCTGTAGTTGTTCTAGAGCAAATTGTATTTTTGACACCTATTGACCCTTCAAATCCTTTTAGGAACTGTCTATCTTTGAAAAAAAAATCACACAAGTCATTATTGAATTGGCTGTCTGGCCTGCATCCTCTGCCTGTTTCCTGACCAGAAAAGCAAAAAGGTTAAAAACCCCCCAGGCATTCAGTCCAGACTGGTGTGGCACCTCTAGGCTGTTTGAGTAGGGGCAGAAGTAAACAGCTTTTATAAACAAGGTTCCAATTACAAAGAGCAAAAAGGTAGACCCAGCAGAAGACATATTAGCTTGTTCTCTTGCTTACTTCTTAAACTCTTACCAGCTTTGAAGAACACTGTCACATCCATCTCTAGTATTCATAAAGCATCTGTTCTTTTTTTTTTTTTTTTTCATAGCTGTTTTTGCTACCAATGGCATGCTTGCAGCTCACCGGTTCTTTATTACAGGCTACCTCTGTTAGCAAGTCAGTGTATGAAATCCAGAATGTGGTTTGGGAACTGTAAAACTTCAGGAGTCTAGTGGATATTGAGCTGGGATATTTTCCTTGCAGGATATACCCTATTCTCTCTAAAGGCTCATAAGACTTTTTATTTTTCTTGTCTTTATTACTTTTTTTCTGTGTTTTCTTCTTTATAGAACATTTGATTTAATAAATTGCATTCAAACAGTTTGTTTTTTTTTTTAAAAAAAAGAGTAGAAAAGATTTAAGAAAAACCTCCAGACCCAATACAGGTACTCGGTTCATTTCTGTGGTGTACTTTGTGCCAGTAACTGTGTCACGTTGCTCTGCGCGGCACTGGGATTTGCACATGCGTCATGGATGACAGTCTGCTTCGTATTCTCTCTGTAAATGTCAAGGTAAGAAGTAAACAGCCTCCTCCCAGACACTCCTGAAGTAGCTTTAGGACTACAGAGTACATGCCGTGGTACTCATTAAATTGTGCCCTGGTTTCCTCAAGTATCCTAGTGTAGGAGTTGTTACTGAGGCAACACCAGGAATACTGTGTAACTCCCGTAAAAACAAGTCACTGGGGTGTGTCAGGCATCTACATGCACGTGTGTGGCTTAGAGTGAAATTTTTAAAAATTTTATTTAAGTTAAGCCACTGAGAAAAGCAAATGGGGATGGAAATAGTAATGTAAAAAAAATGCTTAAATCTTTTTTGAATATTTGGATTTTATGTTACTTTTCTGTGCTGTGTTTGGCTAGGAGAGAATAGAAATGCTGCTCATCAGCTGACCTGAGCCTGCATGGAGCTGATGGGTGGATGGTTTTACCAAATGGCAGTCTTCTCACCTCTCAAGTCTGATACTGAAGATCGAGCAGAATCATTCTCAGGTTGGAATGGGAAGAGTTAATTTCTCTATTTTATAAGGAGAAATTTCTCCGTGGAGCACTAGTGTTTTTGTCTGTGCTAGCTGCACGAAGGTGCAGAGCAACCCAGTGACTGTGTTGTTCTAAACTGTGTTGTGATAGCTGAAGTGATCTGCTGAAGTCACAGCTTTTACATTTGGCTAGAAATAGATAGGGAGCAGAAACCTTTTCAGTTAGCCCCAAATGAAAGAACAGTCCCTAGGAACAGGCAGCAGACACAGTTCTCTCATATTAAGTCATAAGTTGCATATAGTTGTTTGTCTAACCTTTTTGGCTTTTTGTGACTGTATAGCAGATGTTAATGCACCTGAAAATAGAAAGTCTGAATCTTCTATGTTCATCCTTGTTTCATATTTTAAAGCATATGTGTGTATTTATATATGTATGTATAAAAATATGTATAGAAATATGTATGCCAGGCCCTGTTAATGGTAATCCCTGACCCAATAACTTGCATTATGCACAGCTGACTATCATTTATCTGCTCTGTTCCCCCGAGCCCATTTTGTATGTTAACATCCATGTTGCTCTTGCTGGTAGGATGGGCAGAGACTGTAACTGGAATGACAAAGCACTGACAGGCTCCCTGCATACATCATCTCTTGGGAAAAACTATTTGCTCCTATCCTTCCTTGAAACAGGGTGTGTGTAGATACTATTCTACAGTGGCTTCCATTTGAAAGTGCTCTTGAATATCCTTCTCAAAGTGTAAAAGGCAGGCAAGCCTTGGAAGTTGTTGCCCGATACAGGTATACCACCAGGTGTATTTTCTGCTCAAATCCTATGTTCTGTAGCATCTTTATAGTAGCTAAATGTTCTGATAATGGCAACCTCAGAAAGGTAATGTGACAACTTCATGTAGTGGTGCTTGTTGTTAGCTAATTTCAAAATTACTTGTTTTGGCAAACTAGTATATGTTGCCTAACACTTGTTCCACAGGTGCCACAAACAGATCTCAGAAATGGAAGGTTCCTTTGAAATGCACCTAGTTTTTTGTTAGTAGGATTTGGAAGAGTTTTAGGGTAGCTTAATTTGCCATGGTGGTGAAGTATGCGGCCATATATGAATTTAAGATCAGCTTGAGAGACCTGGGAGGAGGTGTATTTCAGGGAGGGCTTTGGCTGTGGTGTAAATAGCTGTTAGGAAGGGGCTCCATCCCAGGCTACTCTTCCACCTGCTGCTGGGTTTTCTCACCAGTTTAGTCAGTCAACTCATTTCCCACTGTAGCCAAACAATGCGATGGCATATAGGCACTCTCAATGCAAAATCACGATTAAAAAAATGGAAAAGAAAAAAAAAAAATGGTTGAACCACAGAAGTGCTAGAAAGAGAAGTCGCTTCAAAAACGCTAAATTACTGATGATTTTAAGCTTGATTAGGCTAAAAATTCTCTCCATGATCAGAAATGTGTGTTTAAAATATTGAAATCAGAAGAGCATCAGGATACTAACACATGTGGCAGCCTCCTTGTGTCTAAAAAGATTAGGCAGAAACAAAATTCTACTCAAAACATATGCAGAAAGGGAAAAAAACGGGTACAAATAAGGGCTTCATCTTAGTGGGTTGTTGAAGACAAGCCTCCGTATCTGCCAAATGATTTCTGCATGGGCTGCTACAGCCATTGACCTCCATGCACAGGTTTTGTTGTTCCAGCATGGAGGTACAGGAGAAAAATTAGCTCTCAAAAAGAAGTTTTAAAATAATTGCTTCAGAGCAATTTTGAAAGATTTTTTTTTTCCTTCTATTCAACCATGAAATGGAAGTGTCCTGCTGACGGCTCCAGCATATTTTTTAATTGAATAGTTAACATGGATAATAGGCATTCAGCAGCGTTTTTGTTGGTAATCACTGGATTTACTAATCTCCCAGAAGGTGGGATGATTCAGAATCTTTTAATGCCCCAAAACAGAAGATAATTAAAACCCTACATACACAACTTGAAATAGAATTGAGTACAAATGCTGAAGAGGAAAAATTAGTAAATGAGCTTGAGGGGAAAAATGGGGGGGCGAGGGAATGAAAATAATAGTCCTCAGTACTAATATAGCAAGAATACTTACGAAATTACATTTAAAGTATTTGAAGTTTTCCTTACTCTGCCACTCTTTGCAAGTGACCCAGACTTCTTTCAGAAGAATCCTCTGTCTGTGCTAGTTTGTTAGCAGGGCTTTGCTGCGTGGTAGGTGGGCTTGACTGGCCCAAGAGCAAAGCACTCACAAAAGCCATGTGGCCACTGTGTGATGGTCTCAGAAGGGATTCCGAGTGGTCACACATGTGCGTATAGAGTGGGTACTATACTAGTCAGCTGCTGAAAATTATATATGTACTAACTATCTGGTGAGCTGTGTCATGGTGAGAGGAAACTGTAAGGGTTTTTATGGGGAGGGTTAGCTCATATATAATCAATGATACTTCGTTCCTGAAGAAAGCGTAGTGAGCAAATAAACAGCCTGGGTGTACTGCATCATACATCTGTTATTGGTGACTAGGAGTTACAGGCTTCAGAGGCACGCTAACGTGCCAGGTTGCACAGCTTGGGTTAATCTTTGGCGTAATACTTTTCGTTGCAGTAGTACGGTTCTGGATGTAGACCACTACTTAGGTTCTGTGTATCACTTGCTACGTATCACTTACACCCACTTGACAATGGGGGGGGCTGCTGCTTGCCGTTGGTATTAACTCTCACAGTAACAAAGAAGTAACGCAAAGATAACCGCTTTCTCTCCCGAGATATTCTTTTAACATTAATTTTTCCTCCTGTGGAGAGGGTGGAAGAAGAAACTGCGGGTGACAAATGTTAGTCCTGTCATTTACTTGACTAGATGAAGACATGCTGAGGTGACTGGGCAGAGGGTGGAACCCAAACAGAATAGGAAGTGAGTTACTAATCTTTATTTCCAGTGCCTATAAAACAAGGCTATTAATTAACCTGCATAATAAGTACTCTTTTTACAGAGGTATAGTGGACACTTGAGACTTCACTATTCACTTCAAAGAACTAGTGATCAAGTTCACATTGGCACAGGCAGGGCAGGGCTAGATTTCTCAATGTTGTGCTTCTCTGCCAAATCCTGTCTGCTAAAATACATGAGCCTGTGTTCGAAACATTATTTGCAGGCTTTGAAAAAAAAGATGCTGTAGAAAGGCAAACATGATTTGCCAGTTTGGAGCTGCCCTTTGGTTTGTGGCAAAAGCTCTGTTATGAAATCCGGAATCTCAAGGGAAGTCTTGTCCGCTCCCATAGAAATTTTTACAGTCCAAAATACTGACAAATGGGCCCAAGAGAGACCCGACAGTACTACAGTGAGCAGGGTGTTCCCACTGGTGTAACCTTAAAGTACTCTGACTCTCCTCAGGCTGTGATGCCTTCCAGGTAAACACTGAACGTAGGCCAGTTGTTGTTCATCCGAGGAACGATAAAGCCAAAGTACCTCACTGCCACTAAATGATTCCAGATTAGATAAAACATTGGCTTTCATGAAATAATCCTGATGCAGTAAAAGGATAGTTACATTATTATGGAACCTAGCAAAGCAGCATGCACGGGAGACATTTTGGACATATGTCACTGTTTCATGATAGCTTGGCAGCCACTCTGTGAGTTTTCCCAGGACCTGAAGAGCAGAAAGACTGCAAGTCAGTAACCCTGTACATTGGCACAGGTTTGAGGAAAAGTTAGGCTGTGTCTTTTGGGATCATGCTTGCCTCTAGCAAGCAGTATTGTTTTCTGTCTTGTATTGGGACTTTTCTGCAGACAAATCAACAACAGAATAAAGCAGAAGTAACTTAACAGAAAGAAAAATTAACTTGGAACACTGTTTTCTGAGAGGCCAGACTGTGCCTGGATTTTGTGCATGGGGTGGTATAAAAGCTGCCAGGAGCATCACGTATCCTTTGCACAAGTAAGCAAGAAAAAGTGTATTAATTTCTCCCTCTGTGTCTGTACGCCAGGGGACAAATATTGCCAGAAAGGGGATGAGCAAGAGGACCGAGATGACTCTATCCCCCATTTAAATCTCTACAGGACGTAGAAGGGAAAGGGTGCAATGCCTTCTGCTCAAAAGTGGTGAGTCTTAGGAGTCTCTTCTAATTTTCACAGCAGCTGGGTGTTCTTTTTTCGATATCATGCTGTTCTTGAAAAAAAATTATAAGTTTAGTTTAATTTTTTTTTTTTTTTTCCTGAACAACCACTTTAGAAAAGAACAAGAGGTGAACTTTAAAAACAGAGACTGGAATTCAAACTAACCCTCTCTTTATTTGGAGATCTTTTGGATGTCTGGCTAACTGCTTTAGTTTCTAGGTCTATATTACGGTAGCTTTCGCACACTTTCTCATACCAGCTATCTTTGCAGTGAGTGCCTTCATAAAAACACTACTTTTCCCCCAAAATTCCATGGAGTATTATAGTATTTTACCACTGCAATGCCATGGGTTTTGGGTTGGGTTTTGTTGGTTTTTTTTTTAACATCAGTTAGCATCATGTTTATTAAATACTTAACAAGTCTGATTCTGCAGACTCTTAATTCCAGAAGATTACATGGGGAATTCTTAGGCAGTGATTATTCTTGTGACTAAAAGTTGTTCATGTAAATAGTTTTACCGGAATAAAATGATATACCCTAAATATTGTAAGTTATTTGATATATAGGGATTTCTGGATTAAAACTAGGCTTTTTTAGTATTATACAGATATTCTCACTGACTGAGCCTTCCTACAATCTGTCTTTTGTAAATTTTCTCCCCTCCTGATTTATCCTCCTTTCAAAAGTCATAATCCTGGAAGAAGTGGTTTTTAACCTGAGTTTTAAATTTCAGATTTGTATAAACTCGGTGATAGAGCCATAACACTAGCTCTGAATTCACTTTGGGTTGTCCTGTGCTCCAAAAATGCATTCATTTAGTGCTTTGAAGTATAGGTTTGATCAGAGGACACACTGTAAATATTAATAATACTGTATTACATCAACATTAAGATGAATTATAAAAGAAAAATCTACAATTCAATATATTCAGTTTTAAAATAGAGAATGGATGGTGCCTGTATTACTTCATATAATAAAAAGAATAGTTGTTAATAATTAAAAGTTGAATTCCGTACATACAGAACTGTGGAAATAACTGTGTTCTGTCTGATTTCAGAGATACTTTTAACATACTGAGGAGTACTGTTCATCCACGTGCTGATAGAATTATTGGAAATTCAAATTTGTGCTTGTGCACCGGTTTACTTTTTGTTGTAGTCACAAGACATTTTTTTTATGGATGACAATCTTTGCATTTTTTAGCTTAATATCTTGAGCAGACTGGGATTTGAGAAAATGTTTTGTTTTCGTGTACATTTAATCTGTTTTCTTCTTCATAAGTCTGCATGTCACTTGCATAGCGTATTATAGAACTGATTGATCGCATGACAGGGAATTATGATCTGCTAGGTGAGCTGGCTTTATTACTCCGGTGCCTTACTACTTTAGCAGGCAGAAATTTTGAATTAAGATTGCATTAAGAGGTAATGCTATCCTCTCATTTGCATATGCCAAACATGATGCTTAATTGCTTGATAGAGAAAACTCTCTATATGCATCCCAAGTATGATCATGCCCCAGGCTGCAAGAAAGGGAAAGGAAGTCGTGCCTTGAATTTTCTCATCTTCCAGCTCTGTTGACAGAGTGAAAGAAATAAGGTGGTGGGAAGTTTCTTTATCTCTTGTCCTGTGATGGAAGAAAATATCGGTTAGCCTTTAAACTTCTTGGGAAGTAGGATCCTAAGCAGCATTTCCCTGTGCTTCATTAAACTGTTCCTGATTTGAAAGAGAAAGGGGAAAAACCCCTGTCCTTGTTACTGTTGGTAGAAGCTTCATAGTAGTGCTGCTTTTTTAGTTTGACTTTTTTTCTGGTGAATTGTTACTTTTGGCATTATGCGTTAGTTTGTGCTACTAGAAAATGTTGGTAAAAATAATATAGTAGCATATAAAAATAAGAAATCATTTATTTGTATCGGGTGCAATTTAAATGGCCAGGATTATCCGAAGAAAAGACCAAGTACAAGTGGTGATATGCCATTACAGATTTTGCTTGCCATTAAGTTTATATACTTCCTTCCACATTCAAGTATGAAAATTCAAGCTAATAAAATCATTATCAAATGTTTAATATTGGTCACTTTCCCTGGCTTATTTTGTATTTTTATATAAGTTATATGTAAAAAAAAAAAAATTATTTTAAAAGCTTTTTGAGAACACTTTGTCTTCCATCTGGCACGAAGAGCATTTGTAGAGGGGAGGGGAAAGAAACAGAGTACTGTCTGAGGTAAATTTGGTAGTAGAAGATGGGATAAAACAAGAAGCACTTAGACTAATTTAATTAATGCCATGGTGAATTTAAGAATATGCTGTCCTCTACAAGCATAAACATAGATCAGTAGCTGAATTAAGGAAGCAGTATTAGACTGCACCTGTTGGGTTTCAAACTGAATTCAGACCTTGTTTCAGTATTGCAGTTGGGACTGGCAGTTGCTGAAGGGATTAAATTATTTAAAGCCTTCAGCTGGCTAGTGTAGGCTAGCAGTAGCTTATAAAACACTTAATCTATTTTTTTAATCTCTTCATATGTTTGCTTTACTTAGACAGTAAAACTATACATGACACACACCTGCCACATTCTGGAGCTTCTTTGTCAGATATTTTGAATTTATCAATTAGAGCAGCCTTTAAACTGTAACCGTTTGGGTTTCTTTGACAATACACTTCTTGTTAGCCTGCATGTTTTCTTTGATGAACTCAAAACCAAACGTGAAGTATGCAGACATAAAGTTCTTTTCCCACAATTTCTTCTAAAAAGGAGGTTCCCTTCTAAAGGCAAATGCTGCTCTCCAAATAGTTAATGTTTACCGTTACCATTTGGCTTGTGATTTAAAAAAGAAACTAATTCCAAACAGTTTGGAGTTCTGGAACTATTTTTTTTAGTTCATTAGCCAACTGCTTACACAGTAGTGCAGTAAACCAGTTCAAAAATAGGAATACTGTTAAACTTGTTACGTGGTATGTCACTTGTTTCTGGAAAGCTAAGCGTAAGTAATGAGTAGTTACAATATGGATTGGATGAAAAAGCAATCTGGATAGCTGTGCAACACAGGATTAATTAGGCAAATCCTCTTAGGTTTGATTAGCCATTGCTTATTGCTTAGATCTACAGTTTATTTTGTCATTGGTTGCTCCCATTAATGTCTTTCTGTCAAAATTTATGACGCTTGGTTTCAGTTTTTCATCATGCCTTTTTTGTGTCAAAGTGAAGTGCCACTGAATTAACTTACAACCTTCCAAATAACAAGCAGAGTAACACCTGGAGTCAATTCAAATCAATGTTGGCATTCTCTTAAGAGTCTTTTTAATAATGATCTTTTTATATGGCTAATTTCTGTTTTGTTCAGCAAATGATGAGTTACATCTTTTTAATTTGGCCTTCAGTGTTAAGTTACAGGACAAGTAGGCATATATATCTGCTAACAAGGATGAGTAAATGCTTATTCATGGAGATGAGATGGTTCCTGCAGTGTCGTCATCATAAAAAGCATGTTGTTGATATTTCTGGCTAACCTTTAATTTTTTAAATTCTTTTTCATTACATTGCGAAACTGATTTTATTTCTGTAAAATGAGTTTTTGTAGTACCATCAGTACAAAATAACCTAGCCGGTTGATCTACTCTAGATTTTTTTTGATAATGTATAGCATAAACTCACAAAATTAAAGTGTGTGTGTAAGTCATTTCACTGATTAGTATTCGTTATCTCACGTTTTATCTCAAAATTTTTTTTAATTAGAGAATATGCCATTAATCAGGAATAAGATAGGAAAAAACAGAAGAGAAATAAAAATTCTTACTAGAAATAAAAATTCTCACTCCCCCAGGAGACACAGAAACTAACAGACACTTCAGCTCTACAGCTAGATGGCTCAGCCAATTGGGGGGGGCAATTATGTAAAAAGGCATGGGAGGAATTGGGCATTTCAGTGGGTGGTAATCAGAGTTTCATCAACACTGGGATTTCATACTGTTATACAATGCTTTGTGCATGTCACAGCAAGGCTGCGTATTTGATATCATACATGTAGCAATATCTGGAAGAACAGTCTTTCTGTTTTCACTATTCCTGCAGTACAATTTGTTAGTTAGAATTTATTGTAAATGTTTGTTCAATAGTCATCTAAGTATTTTTTTTCTTCTCGAGGAAGGTATTATGTCTGAAATTCTGTTTCACCTTGAATGACCTAGGAAACTTATCATCTTCATCTATGATTCATCTAATATGATCTATAAAAGCGAATTGGATTAGCCGGTGTCATGTCCCCAGACCAAAGCAAAATGAAACCGAATGATAATAGAAATTTAACTCTAAGAATACAATGCCCTTTAATAGAAAATCAACTGAATATCATAGTTGTTTCTAAAACATGCAGGAAAAGACAAACCAGAATGCTAGTTGGAACAGAAAACTGGGGAATGCAGATGATTAAAGGGTACCTTTACAGCCTCCCATTCCTAAAGGTAAAGCAGGAGCTGAGTTGGTGTCTGTGAAAGATGAGAACTCTTCCAGTTTGATTCTGTCTGACAACTCCTTGGGGACCATTCCAGCAGCTCCGTGGGTGTGGAGTACGGTGCGTGCCCTGGCACCCCTCTGTGCCGGAGGCTGGGATGGCAGTGGCACTGAACTGCACCGTGGAAATCTCAGTTCCTAAAGTCCATCAGGATTACTGCACACAAGATGAAAGGGAAGGGTCTTAACCTTTGACTGTGTGGGAGGGAGAGCTCTGGAAATGGAAAAATAATCACGCAGCCCAGGAGAATTGTGTTCTTAGACTAAATGTGATTAAATTTAACAATGTTAAATTTCTACAGTGTTGGCTGAGCTAACTGTAAAGTTTAGTATCATCTCATTCAAAGAAAATCAAAACTTTGCCAATAGTACAACTGATCTTGTAGTTCCTGACAGACCACTGTGATTTACCTTAACTAGAAAGTGAATTTACTGTAAAGCTTTTTGATTGGGGGGGAAAAAAAAAAGGCTCAATTTTTCCATTGTTTCTCTTCAGTTCCGTGGGTGGTTTTCAGTCCTGCCGTGTTGCTGGGCCATCAGTGATGTAACGCAGCACCAGAGCTCCTGCAGACACATCCATGGGTGGTTTAGCATCAGTGAGAGGAAATTCTGCAGGTGACTACAAAAGCTGTTGCTGTATGCCTCTCATTCCATGACTGAAGGGGACAGTTTGAAAAACATTGAAAAGTCTTTGACAAAATGGTACAATTACAACCCACCAGCTTGCGGCTAGGAAAGGAAAGATGAGCTTAAGCTCTGTGGAACAAGGATCTTCCCTTTCTGTCTGTCTTCTAGGTGATGGTGGGGTGCAGCTCCCCACCTCCACCGTTGTCAGTGGATGTCATTCCCAGCCTGCTGAGAAGCATTTCAGGTAATGGAGTAATATGATGAATGCATGACTGGCAGCAACCATGGTTTTCCTGAGCCACTGCTTGGTCAGAAACTGGTATTGAGGCATTGTCAGTCAGCACTCCCTGCTGTGGGGTGGGATGTACCAGTTGACCTCATGAGACAAACTAATTTCAAGGGCTTTAATAATTGGGGAGTGACTATTAATGGAAGATGAAACAGATTTTTTTTTTTTTTTTTTAAAAAAAACCACAACACAAACAAACCACTGTAAACTAAACCACACAGTTTGCAATACTTGCACACTTCCAATGCCAGGGATGAAATTATATTTGTAAGGTTCTTTTTATAAAATAATCAGAGAGGTTTTAGTTTGATTATCACCTAGATTATGTTCAGCAAGTTTTGAAATATTTACCATTCTTTTTTGGGAAATACTGATTAAACCTGGTTTTCTACTAAGAAATACTGACTCGACTAAATTGGGAGGATTCATGTAAGTGTGGTGATTTTGCAGATATTTGTAATAAATAATGTCAACGTGTTGCAACGTAATCAAGCCGTTGCATTTAAATCATGTTTTTCTTCCAGCTCAATTACTTCTGTGGGCTGTATTGGTGTGTTTTAGGTAGAAGAATCTACAGATGTTATAACAAACATTTTAGGAGCTGTGTTAACTACCTCATTTCTAGGTACCCATTAGCATCAGCTAAGCAAGATCAGTATACAGAGAAGGACTACAGAGAGACAAAACTATTTTAAGGTGTCTCAAAAAAACCCAAATGGACTTCTCGTTGTGATTTGTGGAAATAGGAAGTTGTGAGTTTTCTGTGGAATAAAATAAATTATTTTTAAGCAGCATTAGATATATTCACTGCCACATATTACTTGTAATGGTAAAATATATGCTCTGTGAATCGGATAAAATAATTCTCTGATCTAATATTGATTTAGGATTAAAGTGAAAAATGGATTTCACTTTCTCATGTTAAACTAATGCCAAATTAAGATTTAAATTGAAAGGTTAGAAAGAGGTCTCAGAAAATAAATCACTCTAGAAGCCTCACAACTTCATTATTGTTTGTTTAATAAATGTCAAGCTTTAAAAATTATATTCTGAAAAGAAACTAAATGGAAAGTATTGTTCAGAAAGGAGCTTTGCCGAGATGTTTGAATGAGTATGTTTGATTCCACAGTCACTTAACGAGGGTAATAAGGTACAAAAGGCAATTCAAAATCATTGTAAATAATGTAAATGCAAATGATGTTAGAAATGACAGAATTGAGTCTGCTAGACCAGAAAACATTTATGAGGCAACTGTTGAAAGGTTGTTGCAGTCAAGATACTCCATCGCTGATCAGAAATACAGCCAGGAGCTGATTTTTTTTTTTTTTTCTTAGGTATCTAAAGCAAATCAGTTAAGGGACATGGGTTAACCAGCTCATTTTTAAGCAGCACTTAGTGCACAGGGTACAGGCAGTGATTAAATTAGTTTTAAGTGCCTTATACGAAGAAGTATTCTGTTAAAGAACTAGATAACCAGGCAATTTCCTATTGCATTTTTAATTAAAGATAATATTTTAGGCTTGAAATTGAAACACGAGAAAGTTAAAAAAGTAATTACTGAATTAAACTAGTGCTTTTCAGTATTGGCTGTTGAGTGGAATGCTCTTCTGGCTTAAAAGCCTCATATAAGCAGCTAAAGCAATCTTTCACAATGTAATAGATAGAACTATATAATAAAAAATGAATGAAAAGCTACTCATAGCCTGCTGTGAAATAGTTATTAGTTTCTAGTATGATACATGAATTTGCACCTGCTAAAGAAATGCATGTAAATTGTAAAGTTTGATGACTGATAGTTGCATTTCATGTGTTAAAACAAAAATATTTATACTGCTTTTAAATTCACAAGTAAATAGCTGTCGTCATGCCAGGCTATAAGAAGCTGATTTCCATGTCTTTATGGCATATAATGATGAATGGAACTACACTAACAATCCAGTTTTGGGGTGGTTTTTATACTTTTCTCTGTAAATTTTGATCTCCAGGTACTGGCTTTTGAGGGTATGTTGAGACGTGTGTAATCAGCGCTTGAAGAAATGGGAAAACATCCAAGTAAAATCTTGATCCCACCCATGTCACTGATGTACTTCGAAGATTTCAGGGAGACTGGTATTGTATTTCTTGGGCTTTACATGGTATATGCATTTTTGTTGTTCAGGAGAGGGAAAATGTTGGCAGCGCTACAAAAATGAATAACACTGGCTCTGGCAAACTTTCTTCCTTCAGGAAATAAGGACTCCTGAGGCAAGCGGGCAGCTGGTGCACTGATAGGACTGCCTATGGTGCTGGCCAACATTGTCTCCTTTTCCCTTGTATACCCCGTTTTTCTGTCTGAATCCATCTGTTGTCTCTTCTCTGATACTAAGATAGCAAGCTCTGTAAGATTTAATTCAGAAGCTATCATTTTGGTTTATATTTTAGGTGACTCCTGACCATGAAATTCTGGTCCATAATTTGGGCTACTCTGCTAATATTCCTGTCTCTGTCTGTTAAAATTAATACCAACATTCTGTTATTCCACCAACTCCTGTTAATTAGTAATTTAATTTAAGCATGATGTGATTTTGATTGGTTTCTGTAGTAGTTATAACACACAAAGCACCAGGAGACACTGGAATGAAAATGGAACTTTTACTATTCTTCCAGCATTGATCTTGATAGGTGTATACATAAGAAACTTGATAAATAAAATACTCAGCGTGCAAATCTTCTTCGGTAATCAATAAGTGTTTGGAGCCATATTCATCCTAGAAATAACTTTACTGACCATAATGGATTTGCACCAGGAATTCTTTTAGCCAGCGTTGCTTGTGTTGTGCATAACTGTCTATTAGCTTTCTATTTACAGTCAGGTGTTAGGAAGTTTATGCCCAGCCCTGATGCTGCTGATTCCCCTGGCCTGTCCCCGAGTATGTTATGATTAATGGCTAATAGTGCTGGTGGTGATAATAATCATATTGTGTGATTAACAGCTACAAAGAGGAAAACTAGGTATAAAAGGAAACTCTATGAGGTATAGGGAGGAGAGCAAAACTAGTACCAGGACTGCTTTTTGGCGTGTTGACTGGAATGTGGGATGTGGTACCCTGTGTGCGAGGCCCACTGCTGTTACCATGGAGACTGCTGAACACAGACCTTTGGTCTGCCTGGGACCTCGTTCGTGTGAGGAGAGCTGTAGGATTTCTCTCCAAGTAATGACTCCGCTTTCATGGTCTGGGATGCTGCTTCCCAAGATCTGTACGTGTTCTTCCTCCGTTTTGTAATCTCTGCTTAAGAATAAATGATAAACAAGTGAATAAACCCAGGTATACACGTGTGTACCAAATACAGCTCAAAAATAAATACCTTACAACACGTTCAATGAATTACACGGTGTTGCTTTTCTTCTGTAGGCATGTTAGTTGAAAAGTCCATATCTGTTGATTAAGTAGTGCTTTTTTCTGCTCTCTTTCATGCCTTAATTTTGGGGTATTTCAGTCTGTGCCCTAACGTTTATCCTTCTAGCTGTGACCTTGAGCTGGTTTAAGGTATTTTAGGTACTACAGGTGATAGATTTCCTTGCAGGATGCACTTTTAACACATTTTGAAGTATTATCCAAAGAAGAACTATAGATTGCAGTGTTTTAACATTTATGAAATTGAATAATAGATTTACTTAACAAAGCATATTTTTAATTAAAAAAGCTGGCTACTGTCAGATTTGTATTTTAACTTTTTAAATTATTTTATAAAATGTGTATAGAAAAATTCTACAAGGGTGCCTTTTGTCATTGAAGTAGGAAAAGGATAACTTAATTTACACTTATTAAATTGTATTGGTATAGAATAGCTGTATACCTTTTCCTTTTTAAAATATGGCACAATATGTATGAATGGAAGTACTTTAATCCCTGGCAGATGTACTATTTATATAATACATGACAGTTCAGACACGCAGTTTGTATTTAAAAAAAAAATATCTGAAAATGGTCTTGAGGTTTAGTGCATGTATTAGAAATGTAAAAACTGTATTTTCCAAGTCACAAGTACAGTGTTGACAAAAATAACATATTTGCAAAGGGATCTCCAGTTTTCTGTTTTCTTGAGACCTTCAGTCTGTTTTAAATAGCATCTGAGACTGATGCCATGGGCCTTCTCTTGTGCCTCTGTGTCCTGATGGCAATTCTTCCATTCCTTGTGATCTCTTCCAAAGGGAGCTACAGCAAGATCCTGTCATTGTTGTTGCAAAACTCTGAAGATAACATTGAAACTTTTGCATGTACACACTTAGTAAAATCTCATCATGATCTAGCAAGGCTCTTCCTGGTGTAGCAATGATGTTGGATGCTTTTCAGTCTCTGTCCCTTCATTTTCTCACCTGTTTTATCCCATCACTGTTCATTTTAGTGTTGAGCCTGACATGATGTCTATGACCATGTTTTTATAGCTAGAGATTTGTCGTTTTCCTTTCCACTTCTGCTCTGTCATCTTCTTTTAAACATCTTATATGTGTAGGGTTGTACTTGCTGTCCCAGTAACCAGAGAGTGGTAATTATATAAAAAGATGATAAACCCAGAAAACCAAACGGATTTCCTGTCTGCCTTCACCCCAAATCTAATTGAAATGTTACACAGGCAGACATGTCGTCTTCAAAAACTGATACTGTGATGGTATTTTAGTGTATTTTACACTACAACATTTGTTGTTTAATCAAAAGTCTCTGCAATCTAAGTCAGAAAGCAACATGAGCTTCAAGTCTTACTAGCAACTGTATGTTTAAAAAAAAAAAAAAAAGCAAATGAAAATGTTAATACACCTTTTGCTGTGATTAAAATGCTTATAAAGTTAAAATATTACAGGCTAAAGCACCACCACCACCAACTGCACATGCAGTTAGCCAAGTAGAAATGTTACCTTATCTTTCCCTCCATTGTTTGAAGAGAGATTGCTCAGAGGTTACAGTATTTTGTGGACCATAATGACGGTCTGCTGCTTTTGTTCTTGTGATGTGATACTTTCTGCCAAGTGTCTCATTACTAGGAGTGGAGGTGGTATATTTCACTTGGTCAAAACAATTCATTAAACTACTGCTAAACATCACATTTTCTTTTGGAACAGATTTGCACTGTTAGTCGTTTGACACAGAAAAATAAGACAAAAAATAAGCATAAGTTAGCTTTTTTAGCATTTGGAAAAATGTCATTAGAATATTTGTATCTCAGAATAAACACATTTATAGGAAAATGTGTTCTTTGCTAAAGAAGGAAATGTTGTGGTTTTTTTTTCCTTATAATGGTTTGATCTGGTTTCATAACTCGTGTAATTAAAACATGCCTTTTCTGTTGTTCATTCTAGGAGGAGTGTCTCTAATGTGGTAATTTAAATCTTTAGAAGATATTTTTAACTGGCATTTAATTAATGATGTCTCACGGGGGGAAGACAAGGAAGACATGAAGATATCTGCTTTGAAAAAGTCGGAAAACATATGGAAAAGTTCCTGATGTATTAAACTATTAAGAGAGTCTGGATGAACATTTGTAAGCCATGTGCAAATTGACTCGAGTAAAACTGCTTCTCAGGGAAGATTTGTGCCACCGACATTAGTAACAGGACCTTACACTTGTGCAACAAAAGAATTTTTTGGTTCGGTTTGGTTTTTGTTTTGCATGTGGTTGAATTGTAGCTGCTGATAGCAAAGCCCTGGCTCAGCCCTCGAGTGCTTTCACGGTGAGGTTGGAGGGACCCCAGGTAACGAGGTCAGCTTCCATTTAATTCTAAAATAGGCTTGGATGGAATTCAGTGCCTGCCAGAGTTAAACTAGGCTTCACTCCTGTCTGCTGTGGTTTGTGGGGGGAGGGATATTTTCTCCATAAAGATAAAACTTCTCTTTGCCACAATAAAACATCAGTCTAAACTAGGAGTCAGTTAATCAATTTACTTTAAAAGGCTTTGGCATATGTCCCAAAAGCACAGCCCCAGAAACCTTTATTCAAATAAATAGTTTTCTTAGAGTCAATAGACCTGCTAATAAGCAACTACTCACTTGAGTAACGTGGGATTATGTTTTAATTTCTGTAATTTGACTGACCACTTATGTTTAATGACGTTTATTTGTAGGAATGATGCATTTTGGAAAGTGAGGTCAGCTGGAACATTTGTGATGTTCATCTGTCTGCAACCCTTGATCTTGCAATGTATCAAGTCTCTAAAAAAAGAAGTGATTACTCAACAGTAAAAATGAAATGGTTGGTAATATTAGTGGATTGGTACCCTATGAATATTCTCAAGTGTAGTGTGCAGAAATGATGCTCGTTTCAAAACAACATTAAAAAGTACTGTATTTTCTATTAACATTTTAACAAATTAGCACTATACCACTGGAATTTTAGTTTAAAATAAGGTTTTAAAAATTTTTTTAAAAACACTACAAACACCACAGAGGCTAATAACCAAATGAAAATAGCTAGTTGGAAAGACTCTTTCAAGAAAATTTGCAGTGTCAAACTAGAAATTTGCAATATCCGTGAAGATATACCCTTTCCTGTGGACCTTCCAAAGTGTATGCTTGAGGAATGATCTACTTCTGTGGCTCTTACAAAGAGGAAGAACAGACTGAAAATGAAAATACAGACTGAAAAATACAATACCATGATACATTATAATTTACATATGTATATATATATTTATAAACACACATATATATTTATGTGTGTGTATATATATATATACACTATGTATGTATATATATATATATATATATATACACATAAATTACATTATAATTTACAGGATTCCGTGAAGACATTTAAACTATCCTATAGAATATTGCATTACTTGAACTCTTTGTGGTCCTCTGTAAATATGAACAAGAACTTAGCATAGTTTAAGGCATAGTGCTGAAGCATCTGTCAGATCTACACCTATTGATGTGATATGAGTGCAAGCAGAGAAATAAGCATTTCACAGTTCCCCTGGACAAAATAATCTGTGACAATTGGCAGGGTGCCATATTTTTTTTTAAATATAGTTGTCCCAGCTGGTTGTTTCAACAACTGTGGCACTTAAAAGAACAATGAGGTTGAAAACAAACAATAATTAAAAAAAAGTTCTGCAAATCCTAAATTGATGTAGTAATTATATATGTAATTTCAAGATAAACCCCTTGATATTTTTCCACTTCTGTGTTTTTTCTGCTGCTCCATACAGAAATGTCACTCTTCTATAATGCAGTCATACTGCCTTTCTGTGATGTGAAAAATAAGGGCGTCAGTGTTTTAGTTTGGATGAGGTGTGCATTTCTGAAGAGATCCTCTTGTGAATCCTGACTTACCATGCTTTGCTTGCATCACAGAGCAACCTTGGAATGAGTAACCTTTATTGGCTTTGGTTGAAACTAAACCAGCAGATGCGATCCAGCCATCAGTGGATGTTGGCTTTTCATTTAGTACGGACAGCAGGTCCTCAGCGCCAAGTCTTCAAATCCCCTTCTATTAGGTTGCATTGTAGGAAACATCAGAGGTTTCCTGCAGTTTGTTTTAATTTTTCAGTGAAGAAACATAACCTAGCAGTTCTTCAAGGCTGTTTTTTCCTTTAGTGAGCACTCACAATTTTTTTGGAAGGCTGTCCTTGCACAAAATTGTCTGTTCATTATTTTCCTAAGGAAAGAATTCATTACAAAGCAAGAAGAGGCAGTTCATCTCAAGACAGCCAGTTTTTATCTGCATGATAACCCAAAAGATTTTAAAGATTCCTTTTACATTTCCTAAGACTTGCTATTTTAGTCACCCTGTCATTATCTTTGTATGCAAGGCAAGTTAATTTCCTAAGAGTTACCATTAGTGCTTGGTAGAATTTGAAATAGCAATGTCAGGAGTGTGTGAGGTTCCTTAGAACTGGGTTTTAAGGGCTGAGGAAGAAACAAGCAGACAGACAGGCAAGCGGAAGAACATTATGAGTCTGGTTTTCTTCTTTGGAAGAGCCACACAAGTGGATGGCTCCTCACGCATACCTCAGGAGATCTGTAAGGAACTGAGATGTCTTCATGAAATGAACATCAGCATTGTACAAAGCCCTAGAAACCATCACTAGCCCATGGAAGGTGTATTCTCTCCTTTGCAGCTTTTAAATCTTATGGAGGAGCCAGGCTGTTTAACTTGAAAATTAAACACCAAGCAATAAACAAAATGCCCCCTCTCCCTTTTTATTTTTAGTCCTGTATTAAAGCTGTTTTACTAAAGAAAGTAGGTTTAAAGTTTAAAGTCTTAAAGTTTAAAGAAAGTAGTTTTAAAGAAAGTTTTGATGCAAAACAATGAAGTGGAAATAAATGCTGAAATTTGTGTTTGAATATCCGTGCTTATTTTTGCAAATGACTTAATATAAACTGCGTAGAGAAACCTGTGTGATTTTTTTATTTTTTTTTAATTGAGGAAATACAGTGCTTCTCAACTGACCTTTCAGTTGTTGCAAAAGAGCAAAGTGTATGTTTGCTTTAAATTTGAAAGTGATTTTTCATTTATGCTCAGCAACAGAAGGTTGGGTTTTGGATACGTCTAGCAAACAAATCTGTAGGGGGGGGATCTGAGGAACTTTGAGCTGTGTTTATCAGAATATGATGGTAATCAGTAGAAAGTGTCAATTTAAATTTTTATGTTTTAAAAAACCCACTTTATCAGTTTAGCTCGGATCCCTTTACAGGTTTCAGCAGGAATTTGGATCTTGAAAAGTTTTAATCCAAATACATCGCATCAGGTGCTCGTTTCTCATAATAGAAGTGATACTTCAGCAATGGTTACATCCGTTAAAAATATACTTTAGATAAGGAATTTCAAGGAGAGGAAACAAGTTCATTTTGTCCAGTCTTATCTATGTTTTGGGAGGATAAGTATTGTAAGCATAAAATATTTTAGCCAATATGAAAAACAAATACTATTAATTCCTTGCTTAATGGATATTGCTAAATACTGTGGGAAGGACTAACGACTATGGCCTGCAACTTTGGGAAAAAAAAAAAAAAAAGAGAAAAATTGAAGTGGTACCTTCCCCTATTCCACCCTCCTTGTGTTGATTTGATCTTGCTGCTCATACTCTTCAAGTTAGGTGACTACAGCCTGGATACCTTCAGTGGTCACAACAACCCGTTGCCAACCAGCACGCTTCTGGCTTGTTTGGATTTCATAATTTCTGCCCAGAAAAGTAAACTGAAGTCTGTGCAGCTCTAACTCCTCGCTGTAAAGGAAAATTCTGCCTTCCTCTTTGTCTTAGCTTTGACATTCATTCAGTGTTTTCCTGAGCTGATTCAACTCGCCCAAGAAAATCCTTTTTTGCTGAGCAACTTGAATTTGCTAAATGGGAGGTTAAACGCCAGCAATGAGGAGTTATCACCGGCAGAATTTAACTGGATGTGTGGAGAGCAGATCAAGAAAATTGCAGGAGACCAGTTCTCTCCCTTTTCCCAGCAATGAACTTTGAGTGTGGCTTGCTGTTTCATGCAATTGCACCCTACATTATTAGCGACCGAGTGAAAGGCCTGGTGGATGGAATTACAGCCCTATGGACTTGCCTTCTCCTGTCCTTATCTTTGTGGTTTTGCTCCTCTGAGCAGCTCTAATAGCACAGCCTTGTTCAGGACTCAAGTTCATTCACGAATTAAGAGCCTAGCTGATAGAAACAAGTCATAAGCTGATATAAACAACTCATACTGGCCGTAAAAAGCGTACGATGATATAGTTTATAGCAGTTTGATGAGTGAAACAAATTGTTCTAGCCAAAGCATTTTCTGTCTGTGTCTATGCTTGGGATTTTGATAACAAAAATAGCACAAAATGTCATTAGTAGGTGTGCTGCCAAAAGCTTCTAGCCGGCGTTTGTCCTCAGATCGTATCTTTTTTTGCTGCAGAATAGATTACGTCTACTGGAAATATCTTCTATAACTTTTGTTTCTTCTTTCCACTCTGAGCACTCACACCTAACTCCTGCTTATCCTCTGCAAAGGTATAGAAACAAGGAGGAACAAAGAGCCTATGGAGGTGTGTGTTTCAATGCTGAAGTTTATAAATGAATCTAAATGACATGGGCCTCCTTCCACTGACTTACTTAAGTACTTTGAAACAAGACACTCCCCTCCAAGTGGTATCAGTAGTCCACATTACTTACAGGTGTAACAGGAGTGTCCGTATTAACCCCTCAGTTACCTACCAGCACAAAATGTACCTGCCAAGAGAAAATTAGAACAAGGAAGTGTTTACTGTTTTTCTGATGACAAGAAAATAATGTGAGGGCTTCTCAGTCGTATTAAACCTCTGATTGAAATGTTCATCCGAGCGTTTAAAACTCGTTGATACATCTAATGTTGTCTTACCACATTCTGTAGGTAGTTAAAAACCCTTCTGTGGCCAAAGTAAGCCTTACGCATAGTTGACTGACGGAAAAGGTTTAGGCCCTTTAGTCTGAAGTATGATGAAATTTTCACTGAACACAAGGAAGCCTTTAAGCGAAACATCGTCCAAGTAAGGACAAATAATGGATTTTCAGAGATCCAGCAGCTGAAGGAGTTTTGGCTAGTTTTGAGAGTTTGATTACCTGCTGCTCATACTCCTGTTGTAGGCTGAGTGGAAGTCTAGCTGGATCTAATTAGTGAAAACTGGAACGCGAGGCCAACACTGACAGTGCTGAGGTGTTTTGGGACGCTCTGTTGTTCAGCAAACACGGCCACCTCAAAACTCCAGAGAGAGGCCAGTATAACTAGAGAGGTTAATCACCCAAAAATCACCCTCTTCTTCTCTAAACCTGAATTAAAATCTATTTCTGAAGGTTGGTGAAAATTGTGCAAATATGTCAGTGGAGCATTGGATTAATAATTTTGTCTATTTTTAGATGATCAGTATCATTCAGGTTTACAACCATATTTGGATTGTTTTGGTTATCAAACTGTAAGAAGTTGCATGGTGATATATAAGAAAATTGCTAGAAATAGTTCTTAAGAAACAGCTATAAAAATATGTTAAGACTAGTTAGTAGCTGAAAAGGAGGATTTCTTTTTTCAGTAGATCACAAACATGTAATTCGGGGTGACATGTATGCTAATTTATGTTTGCAGATAAAATATACTTCCAGATCGAATCAGCATATACTTAACGCTTTACTTTGTTAAGCCCTTTTCGAGTTTGTATGGTTAAGTAATCAGCCCGACTGTTTACCAACATTTGAAGTCTTATAAAATAGATTAGACGTTAATAAAACGTGTAGCTGAATAATTCTGTAGGACGTTATTTTTTTTTAGATGTGTGAAGAGAAGGTTGATTAATACTTATAAAATTAGTAAGCAAAAGATGTGATGAGCAGCTCTTGAGAGCTGTAATTTACTAACATTGACACCCACCTATTTTCCCCCACCCCTAAATTATATGTCTCTTTACTTACAAGACTGAATATTGGTGGTGTTACGGTAGTAACGCCAATGTTAGGTTTTAGTACATCCGTCCAGGAACTCTGTCTTCTCCAATTAATTAATTAAAATTCTGACAACATCCTGGCAATCTGTATTACAAGGATTAGACCGAAATAAAGGTTAAAATCAAGCAGACACGTGTTGAAAATACAGGAACAAGTAGTGAGAGAAAAATAGGAGAGTACATGCAGTTGTGCGAGTAAATAGAGAAACTGTTGGTTATTTTTGGCAGGAGGTGGAGAAGCATGTGACGTCCAGTTGTAGCTGCAGTCAAGGATTTATCTTGGGGCTAACTACTTTATAGGCAAACAGTAATTCCTTTTTCACCCCACATCAGCTGAATACTATTTAGGGTCAGGAATGCTGGTTGTGCAGAAGTTGACCAGTCCTAAACCAACCGCGAACGTTCGAGCGCTGTATAATAATATTAGGGGCACGATGTTACTGAGGGTGTATCCCGTTCTTTTGTCAAGAGTTGAGCAAGGCGGAACGCCGAACTTGAGGCACACAACGGTCCTTACGTTTGCTCCGTCCAGTTACTCGCGTTGCGAGGGGGGTGGCCGGTGGTTTCAGGCTAACGTGGCCAGGGCCGCTCCTCGGGGGGAGATGGCAGGCTGCTTCTAGAAGGTTGGTGCTTCGCGCTTGTTTTTCAGGGCGGGATAGCGGGGGGGTGTCTCTTCACCTTATAAAGCAAGAGCACTCAAAGAAACGAATTCGGAGTTCGCGTGCTCCTTCTGACACCGTCGCCTGCTGAGCTGCAGGGTTCGAGGGTCGGGGCTTCTCCCCGGCGCCCGTTTTCCCCTCACGCGTGTCACGCACCCGTGAACGTTCAGGGAGTTGGCGGCGAGCGAGGGCGAGGGCGAGCTCACCGCCTGCCGTGTGGCGGGCAGGGCCGCC
>NW_020799103.1:3016406-3028153 GCF_003259725.1 Athene cunicularia | reverse complement strand
CCGCGCTGTGGGGGCAGCTGGTGCCGAGGGGCCGGTACAAATAAAAACAACTGGAAAGGAAGTTGACGCTTTAAAATTTGGTCAGTTCCCAAGAGCTCGCTCTGGGAAAACAGGGGGGGTTCGTGCTGGTGGCCTTAACGTGATGTCTGCAGCAGGGATTGTGCTGGGTTTGTTCTGGTTGTTGATTCATCGTGATATCAGTTATAAAACTGGTAGATGCCTTTGCGTGTGTTTAGCGCTGTAGGAGATAGTGGGTTTATTTTATTTTTTAATTTACATTGAACCTTTAATCGTCAGAGCTGTGTGCTTCCACGTAAACGTCTGTCTTTGGAGGCTATACTTTTGTTACTAACTGTTGCATCTGATTTAAAATGTCAGTGCCAAAAGCTGCCCTGGCTTCCTTTTTTGTTAACTCGGTAAGTTGTTTTGAGATTCCCAGGATTGCTTTCCCAGAAATGATGGGGCTCTCTGATGTTTTTGCATCTTTCCTGCTTGTCTATAACTTTGTTTATTTCAGTTACTTTTAGTATCTTTAGATTGTGGGAAAACATGTTATTACTGTGAGAGACAATGGCCTTAAGTAAAGCTGCAGTTGTTGATAACAATGCATATTTCTGTGATTATTCCCCCCCCCTCTCCCGCCCTAGTATTACATCCCATTACATCATTTACAAAAAGTTTATACTCTGATTTCACACAGAGTAGAAAAGCTTGACTGGACTGTGAGCACTAACTCTGCTATGGAATTATTGTTACGTTAGAAAGTAAATTCGCTAAATGCTTCTATAAGTTGAAAACTCAGGCAGTAACTGTCTAATAAGCATGGCAGCCAGCAAAGAGATTAATTAAGCACCTGGAAAATAGGTCAAGACTGTATTACGAAGCGGCATGGTGAGATCGCAAATAAATAGAGCAAAGTGTTAACATGGGCTTACTGGGAGAAAACTGATACCGATATAACAGTGGTGACTGCTTTATCTGTGCTGCTGCGAACCTTTTATGGTAGCGCACGGTGAGATGATGTTTATAATCATGTAAAACGGGAATTAGAGTTTTCATTTAATGCACTTATTACCGGGGACTGCTGTTGTAGTGCGAGTTCTGCTGCTTGCTCAGGGTGTGGCATCGGTTGTGCTGGTAAATGATTTTTTTTTTTTTTTGTAGATACGTTCGCCTAGATGCTCTGATTTGGGTTGTGGTGGTGGTGTGTGGCTCTCTGGGTTTGAGGACACTTTGTAATCGGGGAGATTCCATCAGCTGCAATAAAGTTGAATTTAAAAAAATTTCTCGGGAGGCTGACATCTCTACCAGTGCCTGTGATTTTTCTTTGTTTCGGGTTTTTTTGTGTTTGTTTCCCTCTTATCTTTCAAACAATTACCTGCAGAAACAGGGAAATGAGACAGGCTCCTTGCATAACGAGACGCCAGAGACAAAGACAGGGTGTGGGGAGGAAGAGTGGGCTTTCAACTCATCTTAACAGAACTTGACACGGCTGATATAAATATTAAAATTTGTGCGTGCTGCTTTTCTGGTTACGTCCTTCAGTATCGAGCAGTTGCTTCAAAACCGACGTTGTTTCGGAGGTGATTTTTTCAAAAAGCATGTGTCGGATTGATTGTGTCTGTTAAAAGGGATGGGAGGCTGAGCAGCACTTCTAGAGAAGGACTGTTAGCTTACCGGCTCCTGGGTAGAACAGAATTAACTATGCTTAATTCTCATGAAAATCCCTGCCTAAACACATAGGAATGTCAGGCTGTGCTTCTCCAAGCCCCTGTGTTTAGGGATGTACCCCTCTGTACTATTTTAAGGGTTTGCACTCTTCCTGTTTTTTGAATAATTTTCTTTTTTGACAGTATATATTATTTTTCTTGTGTTTTCCATTCTGCTGGTATGCTGATTATAGCAACAAAGATCCTTTTGACAAAACGGGGCATTTTGAAACAGGAATTTTACAGTTGGCTTTTGGGTGGCGTGGGGGAGAGGGGAAGCAAGGCATTGGTAATGGGCACAGGGCTGTCATTTGAGGCCCAACATGTATTTCAGAGGATTGTTAAATAACAGAAAGAAAACTTCTTTTAGTTGAGCTAAATTTTGCCATTACAACGTGAGGTTGGTGAAAGTATTGTGGCATATGACTGCTGTGCACATTCAGAATAGTTACCCTGGGCAGTATCGCTTTCTGCACAGAATTTTGTGGAAAGGGGCAGAAAACATCGATGCTTTTGCTTTTTTTTTTTTTTTTATTAGACAAGCCTTAGTTTCACTGAATATATAATTATTTTATTCTATACGCAGAAGCATTCCGGCTGAGTTAGACTGCTCTGCCGACTAACTATGGTGTAGAGCAGGGCTGATAATCAACCGGTGATACTCAATGGAGGGAAGAAGAAATGTGGAAGTAGGATGTCCTCGTGGTGATGGCAGCACTCCTCAGTTGCATGTTTGCTGTTGAATTTTATGAAATGGTATCCACCTTTCATACCTCGAAAAAGCTTGTTTGTACCTTTTTGTGTTTTCCGAGTTTCTTCAACTCCTTGATAATGTCACAGTACAGTCACAGGAGAATTTTGAAAACCTTGGCAATAGGATTAATTTGACAAAGAAAACATCCTTAGGACTTCTTTATCGAAACTCTGGGGCTCCTGTAGATGGGTTGTATAAACTCACAGCTGGTCAAATACTTATTTTCAGCTGGTTTAACTGTTAAATTTTCTCACCTTTGGAAATAAGGGAAGTAAGAGTGGAGCTCGATGCTGGGGAGCTTTTACTAAGATAGATGTCTCTGTTCCTCAGTCACTGAAATATTTTTCTTCAGATCTCTTGACTGAAAATCTGTGATGGACTGGAAAATAATGTATTACTTTCAATCCGTGTCTTGTGAGAAAAGCTTGTTCTTTGGGTGAATGGTGAGATGGAACTCCTGGTATCTGAAACTGTATTTCAGAACTCTGGTTGGGTTGTGTGTGAAACCAAGTATGAGGAGATTAACAGGGATGAGCACTGAGTGTGTTAGAGATGACTAATGAGTGTGCAGTGCACCTTAAATGATGATGTTAACTTTCAATAGCTAGTGCTATGAAATGGGTTACCTTTTCTGACTTCTGCAGGCAGTGAACACCCTCTATTTGACCTGAAATAACCTGTGATGGAGCACAGAGCCTTGGAAAATCCTGTTACCTGTTCTTGGCTTCCTCTTGGCCCCCTCTTTAGACCAATTTAATTTAGAGCCTCTTTCTCTTTTACAGATTTCTAGACAAATTGAAGCTCTGTTTCTCTTCAGAGGCACTAACTTTTGAGTGACAGATGAGAAGAGGAACAAAATGTAATTGTGAAAGTATGTTTTAGTCTGTGACTTTATTTGATAGAGTAGTATTTCCTACAGGGTAGGTCTTTTTCTCCCCCCACCCCTAATTCTTCGGCTGTTTTATTTCAGTGTAGTGAATGTTGGGAAAGGTGGCAAGAATTGGTGTGAGTCTTGTTTTTAGATGCAGTTTGGGGGATAGTCTTTGTACAGTTTTGCAGTATTTTTACACATGATATCGCTTTTTTTTCCACGTATTGTCATAGTATTCCACTTCAATTTTGAGAGTGGGTAACTTTCTGACAAAATCTCTAGCTTAGCAGTTTTGTCTCCTCTTCCATTTTGAAGCTAATAACTGGAGTGTTTTTTAAGCAAATAAATTCAAGTAGTTTAGTTCTAAATTTTCTTCTTATTCAGTGACTTTGAATAAGTGTAATTTCAAAATATCTCTCCCTGTGTCATGAACATCACATATTTAATAGCCCCAGCATTATGTTAACCTTTTGTACAGTCTTTTTTTCACCTTGTGTTTTCAGGAAAAATTAGAAAATATTATTTTTTGGAAGTATGGTCTTTTCTCCAGTTCTATTCTGCCCTACAATATTTGGGTAAAACAGGACAAAGCCTAGAAAAATGTTAAGTTCAAGTTCCAAACCACAGTAGTAAAATAAGACCCACTGAAATATCCAAAGACAAAACAGGTACAAAAAATATTTTAATATATTTTTAGTATGATCTAAGCTATAGCAACTGTCTCAATGTTTAAAAAGCAATTGGATTATGTAGAGAGAATTATTATTGTATAAGTGACACTCCCATCAAGAAAACCTGTTTTTTAAATCAGTAAGTTTAAACTCGTGTGACTTTCCGTTTTTGCTGAAATAATTTAACTGCTCTAGAAAACTGTTTTAGTGCTTTTAAAAGTATGTTATAAATATGATTATTGCTTTTCATGTAAAAAGTCAGCTGTTCTCAAATGAAAATCCCTTCATATAGTATAAACATTACTTGCTGAGTATGTATGGCACTGCAGTAACTACCCGTTCAGAATAAGTGGAGGAAAATTTAGAGACAAGAAAGCTCGGGTCCTAATACCTGTGCAGCATCTCATTAACATCCTCGTTAAAAGAGGAGGGGGTGTGGCTGCAGGTCCCAGATGCTCACAGCCACTTTCCAGCCCTGTCCAAAACCACTCCGTAATCCACCGACCCGAGGGTTTCTTACTCTTCTCTGTACTGGAGGCTGTGCTCCTTTAGGTTACTACCTGCAGCTGTTTTTATGTGACCAGGACACTTAACTTCCAAGGCATGAGATTGGCAGGAATTTAAATTTCTGGGTGACACAAGATTTTTACCGCAAAGCTGAAAAGCTTGGCTATTGCCTTGCTTTGGGATACCTGGGAAAAATTGCCTTGGTTGTTTTAGGAGTTTTACTTTAGTTTGACTTCTGGTTAGGAGGTGAACCATGAGATGGAAGGGGGTCTCCTCACCTCATGCTCACCTTGCAGTGTGATAAAATGAGACAGCAGAACTGGTCCTTGGGCAGGAAAACTGCTGGTAGAACAACTTCAGCTGGGATTTCGATAGCTGGTGCAGCTGTGCTTTGTGTGGGGCTGGAGTGTCTTCATTGCAAAGATGTTTGCCGCTTTTATTAGCGTGACCAAATCCCTCCAGGCCTGCTCTGGCTCTGGACTGACATCTGACCCTTTCCCCGATCTTGCTGCTATAGACTGGAACAGGTATAGACTGAAATAAATGCCTGTCCTTAGAAAGGAGCTAGCGTAGGCTCAAGGTCTGAATGAGAACGTTGTCATATAAATGCAAAAGAGCAGAGAGAAATCAAACTGATAACCTATACAAAGTTTATTATAAGGGCAACAAAGAAACTTTTTAATTTTACTGGTGATTTAAGCTCCCTCTGGAAGATAAGAGTAACCTCTAGCATCAGCTATTCATGAGAATTACCTATATGTACAACTTTATCTGAAACCTTAGTAATTTACTTTTGCAAAAGTAATTTAGTGTTTCATATGTAGATTCAAAACCACATTTCTTCTCTCCTGTTTCCACAGCCTCTATTATTTACTATTTTTGTTTTGGTTCTTGTCAGTGTTTACAAAAAATGGTGTGTTAAACTTTACCTTACTCCACCAGTTGGGGAAAAAAATGAGTACGTTTTTACTCACTCATCTGTATGGTGCAGGTTTTGCCTGTATTGGTACACAACAATTGGTGGAACTTGCACAATTTCCAGGCGGTTTTTTATTTGTTTCTTGTAAGATGTCTTTCTGCCTTTTTGACTGAAAAGCTGTTAATGTGCATCATTGCCTTGTAAACCTCTTCCTTCCTGTGTTTTCCTAGAAACTTCGGTCATTTGCTACTTCCTACTCTTTTCCTTTCAATTATTTTGTGTGGTGTTTTTTTGTTTTTTTTTTTTTTATTACTAGAATTGCTTGCTTGTCTACAATCTGTCTGATCCAGTTGAGAAGTTTTCCCCACAGCTTGGTTTTGAACTATTTTAAACTATTTATAGGGGTAGAGGAGGTCCTTACAAGATCTTTATTCTTCAGCACTTGAATTTGTTTAATATGGAAATTTTCGTCTTTGGGATCCTACTTGTGAAGCACTTTGGAAGTAACAGGCTTTGTTCCAAAGAGAAGAAAAAAGCTCTTTGTCTCCTTTTATGTACTAATATAAATTTATTTTGTGATTCAACAAATTAATTGGTATTCAGACTAGTAGGAGTGGATTGCTTTCATGAGATTCTAAAGGATTTGTTTAATACCTTTTCTTCATGGCTTTTGACGTGATGCTACGGACTGACGTCTTCCTTTGCCAGTGTCAGCTCTGAGCCCTGCAAGAGGACCTCATGGGAATTTTTTTCAAGAAATATTTTGGGAGCTCTTTACAACAAATGCTCTTCAAGACTAAATGTCTTCTAAAAACTCAGTTGAAGAGATGTCTAAAATTTGTTTTAAAGATTAAAACAAGAGCGAATGTTAAAAGTTTATGCTACAAGTGGAAATATTATTAAATATGGAAGGGAACACAACAGGAAAATTGACACGTTTATTATGCTTTAGCTAGCGGAGTCATATGCTGGGCGTAATCTTACTTTTTTTTTTTTGCATACCTTTCTGTATAATCAAATCCATAGATTTTCTTGCACTGGTGGCTTTGGGAAACGTTATAATATGGGTTATTATAGTTATTGATTCGTTAGGAGGCAAAAGGCTGAGCCTTCTGTGAGAGAATATGCATTTGCACTGCACTGTATTTTACCCATAGGAAACACTGCTTCCTCCACGTCTTTAGAAATCTGAAAGAAGTGGTAAACACCTATTTTCCTTCTGTTGTTTCTTAATTGTGCTACATATGCCATGCCTAACTTACACAGCTGTTTTCAGTAAGCAGCCAATACTATCTTCGTGATGTTGTTGCTTACAATGAAAACAACTTGCCTGTTATATATAAAAGCAAAAATATTAAAGCCGCGGTTTTAAGTAAGGAATTTGTATTCTGAAAAAAAAAAACAACTTTGAATTGTCATTCTCTGTGTGTACATATAAAAGAACCTTTCAAACATATACTTACTGGGGGTGTGTGTGTATATACGTCAGTCATCATGTGTTTGGAAGTTGTTACTGGGTATAGCTGAAGTGACCGACCTGAAAACTGTAGCAGAAAAAGATAAATCAGGACAAGTTTGTTAATCCTTTACAGTTACATCAGATTTAAAACAACAAAAAAAGTTGAGGTTCTTATTTACTCTAATATTTTAGTTGCAGAAGGAATTGAATATGTTCCAGGCATGCTGTTTGGACAATTCAGTCACTGCTTGATAACGAAGTCCTTGTTGGTCCTATTGGAAGAGTGATTATGGTTTTTCTTGTATTTGGGGAAAGTTTTAACTCAAATGTTACTTACTGCTGGGTAATTCCTAATGTGTAGGAAACAGTTTTATACACCTTGAACCATTCTCTCTTGGTACAGTAGACCCTGATTTGAAAATTTTTACATCAGACTCGAACTGATGTTATTTGTGTGTGCACTGTTGCAAACTTAATGTGCAAGTCCTAGGTGGAGAACACTACTTTTGTGTCGCTGTACTGATGTGTGGTTTGTCCAGCTGAGAATCTTTTTTTAATAAGAGGGAGAAAGATGATTTTGGATGAACCTCCTTCACCTTGAGTAGTTTAGAGAACTTGATGAAGAATCAACTTTACATCAGTAGGACCTCTTCATGGGCACGCGGATGTTCTGGCATGGCAGCAGTTCTGTGAAGGTGAAGTAGCAATGAGGAATGTAGCCACCTACATTGATGTCCCTACAGGAGCTGCATTTGGTATTGTTGAGAGCTATTCTAAAATGAAATTTCTAAAAGAATTTCTTAGCTGGGTTGATCAACTTCTAATTCTATCAAAAGCTTAACAGACTAAGAATGCAAAAATAAGCAATAAAATCAAAACGAAATGGCTGGAAAGAAGAAGGAAAAATGGCATACACATTTGTTTAGGAATGTTTTCTAGGGGGAAAAAAAAAAAAAGACTAGCATTTGAACAGGTGGTTTACCAACAGGCAGTTTGAGCTAAACTCCTCTATCAAATTTTATTTCTACTTCAGGAAAGGTGTCAAAATCTTCTGGAAATATTTTGAGCAATGGAAAAAGCGTGGCTTTGTTGTCTTACCGCTCTATTTGCCTTGACCTCTCTTACTTCACTGGAGTGACAGACAGTTTGAACACATTCTTCAACACTGTGCCGTCATGCAGAACCCAAAGGTGTGGGCTCTGCTAAACACCACTGTTAGGGACCCTTATTTCCGTGTACCTACTGGTTTCAGGTTCAAAAAGGAATTAGTCTTTCAAAAGAAGAGATTAGGCTGGTGAAGCCCAGGCTGGTTGAAATGTGCCGTTTGTGTTGATGGTGGCACATTCTGATTTGGAGAGCATGCTCTCATTCGGGGCTGGTGGCCGATACTGTGCTGCTTGTTCTTTCTTTTCAGTTGCATAACAGCTTCTTGCCCAGCAGAAAAATAAATGCTTGCAGTATTGTTCCATTTGTCATTTTAACTTTGATTGCAGTCATATTGGCATCACAAGATTTAGCTTTTGATATTTGTGGAAAATATGAATATAGCCATTGTATTCTTCCGTACTGGTACAAATGATGGCATTGAGTCTGAGGAGTTCACTTGGATATTTTATGTAAAATAAGTTTGTGTTCAGTGTATGGCGTCAGTTCTCTTTCCAAGTATTGAGACAGTGGTGCAATTGAGACTAGTTCGCATTGCACTGAAATGAATGTGTTTTCAATTTCTGGTATCAGTGCAACATTAGCAATGCTCAATTAAAAATATCTCAGATGTTGCACAAATATCAAGTCAGCCCTGTAACATTTTGCTTAGGTGGGTAGTAACTATCTTTTACAAGTGCAAGATTGGGTCATTTTATCATTTGCTTCTGCTAAGACTCTCCCAAGTCTGGAACTAACTTCTGGCCTTCCAGCCTCAACCTTTGGCCCTGATCAGTGCAGGACTGAGGTTTTGTCAGGCAGTGCCTGACATCAGCTCAGCTTAGTTTTCTTGGTGTACCATGGACCAAATTTTCTGAGCTCTGAAATATCTTCTGTGTTTTAATCAAGAATCGTAATCATTGCCTTTGTCATTCAACTTCTAGGTTTCTGGTTCCTGCCTCTAGACCTGGGTTTTGGCTTCTTTGGTGAGCTAGCGTCAGAGCTGCCTCTGCACCTCGCTGTTTTCTGTGGTGGAGTGTGTGTGCCTGTGCAGTTCATGTCCAGAATTGCCCCTGTGGTTATGTGAGGAAACAATTCATATGGCATGTGTTACTTGAAACATCTCAGTGCTTTCTCCTTTGCTCGCTCCTTCCCTTCCATGGGTCAGAAATCTGTTCACAGAGCTAATTTTGAGGTGGCTGGGGAGTGAGATTCCCTGGTCTTGTATCTCTTAACTCTTCGTTCTTTCTGTAGATGCATTCTCCTTTATAAATTGCAAGAAACCCGAGTTGTCAGTGCTTTGTTGTGAAACATGCTGCTGGAGTAAAGGAATTCCTCAGGGTGAAGAGTTCATGAGTAAGAAAGTGCATCAGTTCAGTTGTTCGGCTACATATCTGAAAAACGATGGCATAGAGGTGCTACTACCACCAATAATAAGGTTTCTTCTGGGGGAAGAGAAAGGTCAACTAATTCAGCTTTATATTTTCTAAATAATTTGGTGAGTTGGGTGGCACCTCATATGAAAAGAATTTTTATTTTTATTTTTTTTTAACCTGGGAAGAATGACAGTATCCTTACAGCATTTTCAAAGTAATGCATAATGTAAATCCCACTTTGTTAAGTGCTACTGCTCAAATTGTGCATCTGCTGGAAGTTGCTGAGCTTTTTAGAAAGCCTCCCTTGATGCCTAGCTGTGCTGTGAGAAGGGTGTGAGTGTTGGAACCAGTTCTCACCGATGGAGACTTTAAAGAAGTTGGAAAACAAGTTTTCTGGAGTTAAATTGTAACTATAGTATTAGGTGGCTGCCTCTGGCTAGGCTTTCCCAGCAGGGAGTTTTACTCCAGCATCAGCAACACAGTGATTGTACTTCTCCGGGCAGTTCAAAGGGGCTGTTTATTTTGCAGAAGCAAGGGTGTCCTCTGGCAATTCCTCTTCAGCTCTGCTGTAGTGGTCTTACTGACTAGTCACTTTGCTAGACACCCCCACCTCCCCCCCAATCCCTTTACTCTATCACGAGGAAAAGTCAATTTATGGTTAATTATTAATGGCGGAGAGGCCAGGAACAGCCTGTGCTTCTCGAGGTTGTTACAGCCTGCCAAATTGATCCTGTTTATGAATTTGCCTAGAACTGCTTGAGAAGGCTGGAGACGTAATTTTAAGAATCTAGTAACGAGTATTTTTGGTTAGGTGAACATTAGCAAGATATCACCAGAGGTGCTGCGTGTCACTGAGCAACCTCTGCGTGGTTCTCTGTTCAGTTTCTGTAGAGAGAAGCTTGGTGAGGGGAGAGGGGACAAACTGTGAAGAGCCTCCTGTTTATTGTCATACTTTGTGAAAATGTGTGTGTTTATTTAAATAAGCAATTTCATTAAAGTGTGTTTCCATCAATACTTTTTCTGTACTTTCTTCAGAAGCACAGAATCCAGCCTTAACTCTGATCGATATTCACACACTTTGTATAATTTAATGTTTAATAAGCCAAGTGTAGACTTCCCAGTTCTCACTGCTTCAAACTTAAGAGCCAAGAAGATTCATTTCCTTTAAAGGCAGCCTATCTGGAGGTAATAATAGTCGGTAGGTGTCTTGAGACAGGCTTTCTTTTCTACATCCCCTGCAGTGTTCATTAGCAGTGCTTGCCACGTGAGGCGGGATGCAGCAACCTCAGTATAGGAGCAAAGCCAGCTGGAGAACTCTGGAACCAAATTCAGCTTGTGTGTGCCACTGCATTGGAGTGAAGTAATGATGGTCATCTTGCACTTGAGGAAGGAGCAGAGGGCTTAAAAAATGTGTGTAGGGGGAATGGACAGACTTCTCTGAGGCTAAAACTGAAAATTGATTCAGAAACTGTCATTGGTCACCTGGGGATTGTGCTTTTCAGTCCATCTTCTGAAGGTTTTGTTTACTCTGCTTTGGTTTGCATCCTGGAGTGGTCCTGTAGTGCACACACTTTGGTTTTGATTTTAAATTAAATTTAGTTGGAAGATGTGTGCCAATTGCTTGTGAGTACTCAGGCTCAAGTAACCTCCCTGAAACGAGCACAGAATGAGATTTTTCATTCCTTTAACACCAGCTGCTTTGCTCTACACAACCTTCTCTTATTGTGCTGCTGGACTTGTTAAGGTATAGTCTGACAAGCTTCAGTTTGTGTGAGGAAGCAGGAGTAGTCTCGATAAGAAGTGTGCAGAAAGATGTATAAGGTCAGTGAAATGATTTGTGACAAGAGGGGAATAAAGAAAGATCCACTCTGTGGAAGGTGAAAATGTGCCATCTCTTCTTTTAGCAGAAAACCTGCCTAAAAAAACCCCAAGAAACCTCTGCAATACAGTCAATTTTTACTCTTTCCACTGTAGCTATCAAAAGGATTATACTGTAACCTGAATCCCCCAAAATAGTAAAAAAAAAAAACCCCAAACCCAAACCACAGAAACAACAAACAAACACCAGCAAAAAAACTGCACAAAGTTCGTCAACAGAAAACTAAATTGGGAAACCATATGGTTTGATGCATACCCACATTTATAAAAAAATGTGCATGAGAGGAAATAAGAAATGAAGTAACTCGAGAGTTCATTTTGGTGTAATAGCTGCAGCCACTCAAAGTACTTTATTTTCAGTCCCTGGAAGACAAAAATGTGCAAGTCTTGAAAAGGAGGCATGAATTTTGTGAGGTTCTAGACAAGGGCAAAAATCTTGGCATGAGCCAAGTACACTGTC